>NW_026738520.1:0-12000 GCF_949786415.1 Peromyscus eremicus
TAGCGTTTGTTTCCCAGTCCTAAATGGAGTTGAATCACATGCAGTTTTTGGTACTACGAGCAAGAGTTGTTTTCTGGTAAGGAAAGTCACTATTGCGCTCCCATTTCCATACACAGTGCAAATAGCACTCGCGTCTGTTCAAAGCTAGTACAGTGTATTGGACTGAAGTGGAGCTACTGTTCTTGTCAGTTTGCTAAGCAGAGTTGAACTAGATATGGCCCCTGTGTGTAGGAAGCACAGTTCTATTGTTCTGAGCAAGCTCACTGTTCGGACCCCATAGGAAACACAGTAGAGTAGAAGAGTGCTCTTTTCTCAAAAGCAGAGTGTGTTTCTAATAAGGGAAGCTAGCGTTTATTTCCCAGTTATAAATAGAGTTGAATCACATCCTATTTTTGGTCCTACGATCAAGAGTTGTTTTCTGGTATGGAAAGTCACTATTGCATTCCCATTGCCATACACAGTGCAAATAGCACTCGCATCTGTTCCCAGCAAGTACAGTGCATTGGACTGAAGAGGAGCTACTGTTCTTGTCAATTTCTTAAGCAGAGTTGAACTAGATATGGCCCCTGTGTGTAGGAAGCACAGTTCTTTTGTTCTGAGCAAGCTCACTGTTCGGGCCCCATAGGATACACAGTAGAGTAGAAGAGTGCTCTTTTCTCAAAAGCAGAGTGTGTTTCTTGTAAGGAGAGCTAGCGTTTGTTTCCCAGTACTAATTGGAGTTGAATCATATCCAGTTTCTAGTCCTACGAGCAAGAGTTGTTTTCTGGTAAGAAGAGTCACTATTGCACTCCCATTTTCATATACAGGACAAATAGCACTGGCGTCTGTTCCCAGCAAGTACAGTGTATTGGACTGAAGCGGAGCTACTGTTCTTGTCAGTTTCCTAAGCAGAGTTGAACTAGATATGGCCCGTGTGTGTAGGAAGCACAGTTCTTTTGTTCTGAGCAAGCTCACTGTTCAGACCCCATAGGAAACACAGTAGAGTAGAAGAGTGCTCTTTTCTCAAAATCAGAGTGTCTTTCTTGTAAGGCGAGCTAGCGTTTGTTTCCCAGTCCTAAATGGAGTTGAATCACATGCAGTTTTTGGTCCTATGAGCAAGAGTTGTTTTCTGGTAAAAAAAAAAGTCACTATTGCGCTCCCATTTCCATACACAATTCAAATAGCACTCGCTCCTGTTCCCAGCAAGTGCAGTGTATTGGACTGAAAAGGAGCTACTGTTCTTGTCAGTTTCCTAAGCAGAGTTGAACTAGATATGGCCCATGTGTGTAGGAAGCACAGTTCTTTTGTTCTGAACAAGCTCACTGTTCGGGCCCCATAGGATACACAGTAGAGTAGAAGAGTGCTCTTTTCTCATAAGCAGAGTGTGTTTCTTGTAAGGCGAGCTAGCATTTTTTTCCCAGTCCTAAATGGAGTTGAATCACATGCAATTTTTGGTCCTACGAGCAAGAGTTGTTTTCTGGTATGGAAAGTCACTACTGCGCCCCATTTGCCATACACAGTGCAAATAGCACTCGCGTTTGTTCCCACCAAGTACAGTGTATTGGACTGAAGAGGAGCTACTGTTCTTGTCAGTTTCCTAAGAGAGTTGAACTAGATATGGCCGATGTGTGTAGGAAGCACAGTTCTTTTGTTCTGAGCAAGCTCACTGTTCGGACCCCATAGGAAACACAGGAGATAGAAGAGTGCTCTTTTCTCAAAAGCAGAGTGTGTTTCTTGTAAGGCGAGCTACCGTTTGTTTCCCAGTCCTAAATGGAGTTGAATCACATGCAGTTTCTTGTCCTACAAGCAAGAGTTGTTTTCTGGTAAGAAGAGTCACTACTGTGCTCCCATTGTCATACACAGGGCAAATAGCACTGGCTTCTGTTCCCAGCATATACAGTGTATTGGACTGAAGAGGATCTACTGTTCTTGTCAGTTTCCTAAGCAGAATTGTACTAGATATAGCCGTATTTGTAGGAAGCACAGTTCTTTTGTTCTGAGCAAACTCACTGTTCTGGCCCTATAGGAAACACCGTAGAGTAGAAGAGTGCTCTTTCTCAAAAGCAGAGTGTGTTCCTTGTAAGGCGAGCTAGTGTTGTTTCCCAGTCAGAAATGGAGTGGAATCCCATGCAGTTTCTGGTCCTAGGAGCAAGAGGTGTTTTCTGGTAAGGAAAGTCACTATTGCGCTCCCATTTACATACACAGTGCAAAGAGCACTCGCGTCTGTTCCCAGCAAGTACAGTGTATTGGAGTGAAGAGGAGCTACTGTTCTTGTCAGTTTCCTAAGCAGAGTTGAACTACATATGGTCCGTGTGTGTAGGAAGCACAGTTCTTTTGTTCTGAGCAAGCTCACTGTTAGGAACCCAAAGGAAACACAGTGCAGTAGAAGAGTGCTCTTTTCTGAAAAGCAGAGTGTGTTTCTTGTAAGGCGAGCTAGCGTTTGTTTCCCAGTCCTAAATGGAGCTGAATCACATGCAGTTTCTGGTCCTACGAGCAAGAGTTGTTTTCTGGTAAGGAAAGTCACTATTGCGCTCCCATTTCCATACACAGTGCAAATAGCACTCGCATCTGTTCCCAGCAAGTACAGTGTATTGGACTGAAGAGGAGCTACTGTTCTTGTCAATTTCCTAAGCAGAGTTGAACTAGATATGGCCCATGTGTGTAGGAAGCACAGTTCTTTTGTTCTGAGCAAGCTCAATGTTCGGACCCCATAGGAAACACAGTAGAGTAGAAGAGTGCTCTTTTCTCAAAAGCAGAGTGTGTTTCTTGTAAGGCGAGCTAGCGTTAGTTTCCCAGTCCTAAATGGAGTTGAATCACATGCAGTTTCTTGTCCTACGAGCAAGAGTTGTTTTCTGGTAAGAAGAGTGACTATTGTGCTCCCATTGTCATACAGAGGGCAAATAGCCCTGGCGTCTGTTCCCAGCATGTACAGTGTATTGGACTGAAGAGGATCTACTGTTCTTTTCAGTTTCCTAAGCAGAATTCTACTAGATATGGCCATATTTGTAGGAAGCACATTTCTTCTGTTCTGTGCAAGCTCACTGTTCTGGCCCTATAGGAAACACAGTAGAGTAGAAGAGTGCTCTTTTCTCAAAAGCAGAGTGTGTTTTTTGTAAGGCGAGCTAGCGTTTGTTTCCCAGTCCTAAATGGAGTTGAATCACATGCAGTTTTTGGTCATACGACCAAGAGTTGTTTTCTGGTAAAGAAAGTCTCTATTGCGCTCCCATTTACATACACAGTGCAAATAGCATTCGCGTCTGTTCCCAGCAAGTATAGTGTATTGGACTGAAGCGTAGCTACTATTCTTGTCAGTTTCCGAAGCAGAGTTGAACTAGATATGGCCCCTGTGTGTAGGAAGCACAGTACTTTTGTTCTGAGCAAGCTCACTGTTTGGACCACATAGGAAACACAGTAGAGTAGAAGAGTGCTCTTTTCTCAAAAGCAGAGTGTGTTTCTTGTAAGGCGAGCTAGTGTTTGTTTCCCAGTCAGAAATGAAGTTGAATCCCATGCAGTTTCTGGTCCTATGAGTAAGAGTTGTTTTCTGATAAGAAGAGTCACTATTGTGCTCCTCTTGCCATACACGGCAAAGAGCACTCGCGTCTGTTCCCAGCTAGTACAGTGTATTGGACTGAAGAGGAGCTACCGTTCTTGTCAGTTTCCTAAGCAGAGTTGAACTAGATATGGCCCGTGTGTGTAGGAAACACAGTTCTTTTGTTCTGTGCAAGCTCACTGTTCGGACCCTATAGGAAACACAGTAGAGTAGAAGAGTGCTCTTTTCTCAAAAGCAGAGTGTGTTTCTTGTAAGGCGAACTAGTGCTTGTTTCCCAGTCAGAAATGGAGTTGAATCCCATGCAGTTTCTGGTCCTACGAGCAAGAGGTATTTTCTGGTAAGGAATGTCACTATTGCGCTCCCATTTCCATACACAGTGCAAATAGCACTCGCGTCTGTTCCCATCAAGTACAGTGTATTGGACTGAAGCGGAGCTACTGTTCTTGTCAGTTTCCTAAGTAGAGATGACCTAGATATGGCCCGTGTGTGTAGGAAGCACTGTTCTTTTGTTCTGAGCAAGCACACTGTTCAGACACCCTAGGAAACACAGTAGAGTAGAAGAGTGCTCTTTTCTCAAAAGCTTAGTGTGTTTCTTGTTAGGCGAGCTAGCGTTTGTTTCCCAGTCCTAAATGGAGTTGAATCACATGCAGATTCTTGTCCTACGAGCAAGAGTTGTTTTCTGATAAGAAGAGTCACTATTGCGCTCCCATTAACATACACGGTGCAAATAGCTCTGGCGTCTGTTCCCAGCATGTACAGTGTATTGGACTGAACAGGAGCTACTGTTCTTTTCAGTTTCCTAAGCAGAATTGAACTAGATATGGCAGTATTTGTATGAAGCACAGTTCTTTTGTTCTGAGCAAGCTCACTGTTCAGGCCCTGTAGGAAACACAGTAGAGTAGAAGAGTGCTCTTTTCTCAAAAGCAGTGTGTGCTTCTTGTAAGGCGAGCTAGCGTTTGTTTCCCAGTCCTAAATGGAGTTGAATCACATGCAGTTTTTGGTCCTACGAGCAAGAGTTGTTTTCTGGTAATAAAGTCACTATTGCGCTCCCATTGCCAAACACAGTGCAAATAGCACTCGCATCTGTTCCCAGCAAATACAGTGTATTGGACTGAAGCGGAGCTACTGTTCTTGTCAGTTTCCTAAGCAGAGTTGAACTAGATATGGCCCGTGTGTGTAGGAAACACAGTTCTTTTGTTCTGTGCAAGCTCACTGTTCGGAACCCATAGGAAACACAGTAGAGTAGAAGAGTGCTCTTTTCTCAAAAGCAGAGTGTGTTTCTCGTAAAGGCGAGCTAGTGTTTGTTTCCCAGTCAGAAATGGAGTTGAATCCCATGCAGTTTCTGGTCCTACGAGCAAGAGGTATTTTCTTGTAAGGAATGTCACTATTGCGCTCCCATTTCCATACACAGTGCAAATAGCACTCGCGTCTGTTCCCAGCAAGTACAGTGTAGTGGACTGAAGCGGAGCTACTGTTCTTGTCAGTTTCCTAAGCAGAGATGAACTAGATATGGCCCGTGTGTGTAAGAAGCACAGTTCTTTTGTTCTGAGCAAGCACACTGTTCACACCCCCTAGGAAACACAGTAGAGTAGAAGAGTGCTCTTTTCTCAAAAGCAGAGTGTGTTTTTTCTAAGACGAGAGAGCGTTTCTTTCCCAGTCCTAAATGGAGTTGAATCACATGCAGTTTTTTGTCCTACGGCCAAGAGTTGTTTTCTGGTAAGAAGAGTCACTATTGTGCTCCCATTTTCATACACAGGACAAATAGCACTGGCGTCTGTTCGCAGCAAGTACAACGTATTGGACTGAAGCGGAGCTACTGTTCTTGTAAGTTTCCTAAGCAGAGTTGAACTAGATATGGCCCGTGTGTGTAGGAAGCACAGTTCTTTTGTTCTGAGCAAGCTCACTGTTCGGACCCCATAGGAAACACAGTAGAGTAGAAGAGTGCTCTTTTCTCAAAATCAGAGTGTCTTTCTTGTAAGGCGTGCTAGCGTTTGTTTCCCAGTCCTAAATGGAGTTGAATCACATGCAGTTTTTGGTCCTATGAGCAAGAGTTGTTTTCTGGTAAAAAAAAAAGTCACTATTGCGCTCCCATTTCCATACACAATTCAAATAGCACTCGCTCCTGTTCCCAGCAAGTGCAGTGTATTGGACTGAAGAGGAGCTACTGTTCTTGTCAGTTTCCTAAGCAGAGTTGAACTAGATATGGCCCATGTGTGTAGTAAGCACAGTTCTTTTGTTCTGAGCAAGCTCACTGTTCGGACAACATAGGAAAAAATGTAGAGTAGAAGAGTGCTCTTTTCTCAAATCAGAGTGTGTTTCTTGTAAGGCGAGCTAGCGTTTGTATCCCAGTCCTAAATGGAATTGAATCACATGCAGTTTCTTGTCCTACGAGCAAGAGTTGTTTTCTGGTAAGAAGAGTCACTATTGTGCTCCCATTGTCATACACAGGGCAAATAGTACTGGCGTCTGTTCCCAGCATGTACAGTGTAATGTACTGAAGAGGATCTACTGTTCTTGTCAGTTTCCTAAGCAGAATTGAACTAGATATGGCCGTATTTGTAGGAAGCACAGTTCTTTTGTTCTGAGCAAACTCACTGTTCTGGCCTTATAGGAAACACAGTAGAGTAGAAGAGTGCTCTTTTCTCATAAGCAGAGTGTGTTTCTTGTAAGGCGAGCTAGCATTTGTTTCCCAGTCCTAAATGGAGTTGAATCACATGCAATTTTTGGTCCTACGAGCAAGAGTTGTTTTCTGGTAAGGAAAGTCACTACTGCGCTCCCTTTGCCATACACAGTGCAAATAGCACTCGCGTTTGTTCCCAGCAAGTACAGTGTATTGGACTGAAGAGGAGCTACTGTTCTTGTCAGTTTCCTAAGCAGAGTTGAACTACATATGGTCCGTGTGTGTAGGAAGCACAGTTCTTTTGTTCTGAGCAAGCTCACTGTTAGGACCCCAAAGGAAACACAGTAGAGTAGAAGAGTGCTCTTTTCTCAAAAGCAGAGTGTGTTTCTAGTAAGGCAACTAGCATTTATTTCCCAGTCCTAAATGGAGTTGAATCACATCCTGTTTTTGGTCCTACGAGCAAGAGTTGTTTTCTGGTAAGGAAAGTCACTATTGCACTCCCATTGCCATACACAGTGCAAATAGCACTCGCATCTGTTCCCATCAAGTACAGTGTATTGGACTGAAGAGGAGCTACTGTTCTTGTCAATTTCCTAAGCAGAGTTGAACTATATATGGCCCCTGTGTGTAGGAAGCACAGTTCTTTTGTTCTGAGCAAGCTCACTATTCGGGCCCCATAGGATACGCAGTAGAGTAGAAGAGTGCTCTTTTCTCAAAAGCAGAGTGTGTTTCTTGTAAGGAGAGCTAGCGTTTGTTTCCCAGTCCTAAATGGATTTGAATCACATCCAGTTTCTGGTCCTACGAGCAAGAGTTGTTTTCTGGTAAGAAGAGTCACTATTGTGCTCCCATTTTCATACACAGGACAAATAGCACTGGCGTCTGTTCGCAGCAAGTACAACGTATTGGACTGAAGCGGAGCTACTGTTCTTGTCAGTTTCCTAAGCAGAGTTGAACTAGATATGGCCCGTGTGTGTAGGAAGCACAGTTCTTTTGTTCTGAGCAAGCTCACTGTTCAGACCCCATAGGAAACACAGTAGAGTAGAAGAGTGCTCTTTTCTCAAAATCAGAGTGTCTTTCTTGTAAGGCGAGCTAGCGTTTGTTTCCCAGTCCTAAATGGAGTTGAATCACATGCAGTTTTTGGTCCTATGAGCAAGAGTTGTTTTCTGGTAAAAAAAAAAAAGTCACTATTGCGCTCCCATTTCCATACACAATTCAAATAGCACTCGCTCCTGTTCCCAGCAAGTGCATTGTATTGGACTGAAGAGGAGCTACTGTTCTTGTCAGTTTCCTAAGCAGAGTTGAACTAGATATGGCCCATGTGTGTATTAAGCACAGTTCTTTTGTTCTGAGCAAGCTCACTGTTCGGACAACATAGGAAAAAAAGTAGAGTAGAAGAGTGCTCTTTTCTCAAATCAGAGTGTGTTTCTTGTAAGGCGAGCTAGCGTTTGTATCCCAGTCCTAAATGGAATTGAATCACATGCAGTTTCTTGTCCTACGAGCAAGAGTTGTTTTCTGGTAAGAAGAGTCACTATTGTGCTCCCATTGTCATACACAGGGCAAATAGTACTGGCGTCTGTTCCCAGCATGTACAGTGTAATGTACTGAAGAGGATCTACTGTTCTTGTCAGTTTCCTAAGCAGAATTGAACTAGATATGGCCGTATTTGTAGGAAGCACAGTTCTTTTGTTCTGAGCAAACTCACTGTTCTGGCCTTATAGGAAACACAGTAGAGTAGAAGAGTGCTCTTTTCTCATAAGCAGAGTGTGTTTCTTGTAAGGCGAGCTAGCATTTGTTTCCCAGTCCTAAATGGAGTTGAATCACATGCAATTTTTGGTCCTACGAGAAAGAGTTGTTTTCTGGTAAGGAAAGTCACTACTGCGCTCCCTTTGCCATACACAGTGCAAATAGCACTCGCGTTTGTTCCCAGCAAGTACAGTGTATTGGACTGAAGAGGAGCTACTGTTCTTGTCAGTTTCCTAAGCAGAGTTGAACTAGATATGGCCCATGTGTGTAGGAAGCACAGTTCTTTTGTTCTGAGCAAGCTCACTGTTCGGACCCCATAGGAAACAAAGTAGAGTAGAAGAGTGCTCTTTTCTCAAAAGCAGAGTGTGTTTCTTGTAAGGCGAGCTAGCGTTTGTTTCCCAGTCCTAAATGGAGTTGAATCACATGCAGTTTCTTGTCCTACAAGCAAGAGTTGTTTTCTGGTAAGAAGAGTCACTACTGCGCTCCCATTGTCATACACAGGGCAAATAGCACTGGCGTCTGTTCCCAGCATATACAGTGTATTGGACTGAAGAGGATCTACTGTTCTTGTCAGTTTCCTAAGGAGAATTGTACTAGATATAGCCGTATTTGTAGGAAGCACAGTTCTTTTGTTCTGAGCAAACTCACTGTTCTGGCCCTATAGGAAACACCGTAGAGTAGAAGAGTGCTCTTTTCTCAAAAGCAGAGTGTGTTTCTTGTAAGGCGAGCTAGTGTTTGTTTCCCAGTCAGAAATGGAGTTGAATCCCATGCAGTTTCTTGTCCTACGAGCAAGAGGTGTTTTCTGGTAAGGAAAGTCACTATTGCGCTCCCTTTGCCATACACAGTGCAAATAGCACTCGCGTCTGTTCCAGCAAGTACAGTGTATTGGACTGAAGAGGAGATACTGTTCTTGTCAGTTTCCTAAGCAGAGCTGAACTACATATGGTCCGTGTGTGTAGGAAGCACAGTTCTTTTGTTCTGAGCAAGCTCACTGTTCGGACACCAAGGGAAACACAGTAGAGTAGAAGAGTGCTCTTTTCTCAAAAGCAGAGTGTGTTTCTTGTAAGGCGAGCTAGCATTTGTTTCCCAGTCCTAAATGGAGCTGAATCACATGCAATTTCTGGTCCTACGAGCAAGAGTTTTTTTCTGGTAAGGAAAGTCACTATTGCGCTCCCATTGCCATACACAGTGCCAATAGCACTCGCGTCTGATCCCAGCATTACAGTGTATTGGACTGAAGAGGAGCTACTGTTCTTGTGAGTTTCCTAAGCAGAGTTGAACTAGATATGGCCCGTGTGTGTAGGAAGCACAGTTCTTTTGTTCTGATCAAGCTCAATGTTCGGACCGCATAGGAAACACAGTAGAGTAGAAGAGTGCTCTTTTCTCAAAAGCAGAGTGTGTTTCTTGTAAGGCGAGCTAGCTTTTGTTTCCCAGTCCTAAATGAGGTTGAATCACATGCAGTTTTTGGTCCTACGAGCAAGAGTTGTTTCTGGTAAGGAAAGTCACTATTGCGCTCCCTTTGCCATACACAGTGCAAATAGCACTCGCGTCTGTTCCAGCAAGTACAGTGTATTGGACTGAAGAGGAGATACTGTTCTTGTCAGTTTCCTAAGCAGAGTTGAACTAGATATGGCCCATGTGTGTAGGAAGCACAGTTCTTCTTTTCTGAGCAAGCTCACTGTTCGGACCCCATAGGAAACACAGTAGATTAGAAGAGTGCTCTTTTCTCAAAAGCAGAGTGTGTTTCTTGTAAGGCGAGCTAGCATTTGTTTCCCAGTCCTAAATGGAGTTGAATCACATGCAGTTTCTTGTCCTATGAGCAAGAGTTGTTTTCTGGTAAGAAGAGGCACTATTGAGCTCCCATTGTCATACACAGCGCAAATAGCACTGGCCTCTGTTCCCAGCATGTACAGTGTATTGGACTGAAGAGGATCTACAGTTCTTGTCAGTTTCCTAAGCAGAATTGAACTAAATATGGCCGTATTTGTAGGAAGCACAGTTCTTTTGTTCTGAGCAAACTCACACTACTGGCCCTATAGGAAACACAGTAGAGTAGAAGAGTGCTCTTTTCTCAAAAGCAGAGTGTGTTTCTTGTAAGGCGAGCTAGCGTTTGTTTCCCAGTCCTAAATGGAGTTGAATCACATGCAGTTTTTGGTCCTATGAGCAAGAGTTTTTTTCTGGTAAGGAAAGTCACTATTGCGCTCCCATTTCCATACACAGTGCAAATAGCACTCGCGTCTGTTCAAAGCCAGTACAGTGTATTGGACTGAAGCGGAGCTACTGTTCTTGTCAGTTTGCTAAGCAGAGTTGAACTAGATATGGCCCCTGTGTGTAGGAAGCACAGTTCTATTGTTCTGAGCAAGCTCACTGTTCGGAAACCATAGGAAACACAGTAGAGTAGAAGAGTGCTCTTTTCTCAAAAGCAGAGTGTGATCCTAGTAAGGCGAGCTAACGTTTATTTCCCAGTCCTAAATGGAGTTGAATCACATCCTGTTTTTGGTCCTACGAGCAAGAGTTGTTTTCTGGTAAGGAAAGTCACTATTGCACTCCCTTTGCCATACACAGTGCAAATAGCACTCGCATCTGTTCCCAGCAAGTACAGTGTATTGGACTGAAGAGGAGCTACTGTTCTTGTCAATTTCCTAAGCAGACTTGAACTAGATATGGCCCCTGTGTGTAGGAAGCACAGTTCTTTTGTTCTGAGCAAGCTCACTGTTCGGGCCCCATAGGATACACAGTAGAGTAGAAGAGTGCTCTTTTCTCAAAAGCAGAGTGTGTTTCTAATAAGGGAAGCTAGCGTTTATTTCCCAGTTATAAATAGAGTTGAATCACATCCTATTTTTGGTCCTACGATCAAGTGTTGTTTTCTGGTATGGAAAGTCACTATTGCATTCCCATTGCCATACACAGTGCAAATAGCACTCGCATCTGTTCCCAGCAAGTACAGTGCATTGGACTGAAGAGGAGCTACTGTTCTTGTCAATTTCCTAAGCAGAGTTGAACTAGATATGGCCCCTGTGTGTAGGAAGCACAGTTCTTTTGTTCTGAGCAAGCTCACTGTTCGGGCACCATAGGATACACAGTAGAGTAGAAGAGTGCTCTTTTCTCAAAAGCAGAGTGTGTTTCTTGTAAGGAGAGGTAGCGTTTCTTTCCCAGTACTAATTGGAGTTGAATCACATCCAGTTTCTGGTCCTACGAGCAAGAGTTGTTTTCTGGTAAGAAGAGTCACTATTGCACTCCCATTTTCATATACAGGACAAATAGCACTGGCGTCTGTTCCCAACAAGTACAGTGTATTGGACTGAAGCGGAGCTACTGTTCTTGTCAGTTTCCTAAGCAGAGTTGAACTAGATATGGCCCGTGTGTGTAGGAAGCACAGTTCTTTTGTTCTGAGTAAGCTCACTGTTCGGACCCCATAGGAAACACAGTAGAGTAGAAGAGTGCTCCTTTCTCAAAATCAGAGTGTCTTTCTTGTAAGGCGAGCTAGCGTTTGTTTCCCAGTCCTAAATGGAGTTGAATCACATGCAGTTTTTGGTCCTATGAGCAAGAGTTGTTTTCTGGTAAAAAAAAAGTCACTATTGCGCTCCCATTTCCATACACAATTCAAATAGCACTCGCTCCTGTAACCAGCAAGTGCAGTGTATTGGACTGAAGAGGAGCTACTGTTCTTGTCAGTTTCCTAAGCAGAGTTGAACTAGATATGGCCCATGTGTGTAGTAAGCACAGTTCTTTTGTTCTGAGCAAGCTCACTGTTCGGACAACATAGGAAAAAAAGTAGAGTAGAAGAGTGCTCTTTTCTCAAATCAGAGTGTGTTTCTTGTAAGGCTAGCTAGCGTTTGTATCCCAGTCCTAAATGGAGTTGAATCACATGCAGTTTCTTGTCCTATGAGCAAGAGTTGTTTTCTGGTAAGAAGAGTCACTATTGTGCTCCCATTGTCATACACAGGGCAAATAGTACTGGCGTCTCTTCCCAGCATGTACAGTGTAATGTACTGAAGAGGATCTACTGTTCTTGTCAGTTTCCTAAGCAGAATTGAACTAGATATGGCCGTATTTGTAGGAAGCACAGTTCTTTTGTTCTGAGCAAACTCACTGTTCTGGCCTTATA
>NW_026738521.1:0-12000 GCF_949786415.1 Peromyscus eremicus
ACTAGTTCAACTCTGCTTAGGAAACTGACAAGAACAGTAGCTCCTCTTCAGTCCGATACACTGTACATGCTGGGAACAGACGCGAGTGCTATTTGCACTGTGTATGGCAATGGGAGCGCAATAGTGACTTTCCTTACCAGAAAACAACTCTTGCTCGTAGGACCAGAAACTGCATGTGATTCAACTCCATTTAGGACTGGGAAACAAATGCTAGCTCGCCTTATAAGAAACACACTCTGCTTTTGAGAAAAGAGCACTCTTCTACTCTACTGTGTTTCCTATGGGGTCCGAACAGTGAGCTTGCTCAGAACAAAAGAACTGTGCTTCCAACACACACGGGCCATATCTAGTTCAACTCTGCTTAGGAAACTGACAAGAACAATAGCTCCTCTTCCTTCCAATACACTGTACTTGCAGGGAACACACGCGAGTGCTATTTGCACTGTGTATGGCAATTGGAGCACAATAGTGACTTGTCTTACCAGAAAACAACTTTTGCTCGTGGGACAAAAAACTGCATGTGACTCAACTCCATTTGGGACTAGGAAACAAACGCTATCTCGACTTCCAAGAAACACACTCTGCTTTTGAGAAAAGAGCACTCTTCTACTCTACTGTGTTTCCTATAGAGCCAGAAGATTGAACTTGCTCAGAATATTAAGACTGTGCTTCCTCCACACACGGCCATATCTAGTTCAATTCTGCTTAGGAACCTGACAAGAACAGTAGATCCTCTTCTGTACAATACACTGTACTTGCTGGGAACAGACGCCAGTGCTATTTGTCCTGTGTATGGCAATGGCAGTGCAATAGTGACTCTTCTTACCATAAAACAACTCTTGCTCGTAGGACTAGAAACTGCATGTGATTCATCTCCATTTAGGACTGGGAAACAAACGCTAGCTCGCCTTACAAGAAACTCACTCTGCTTTAGGGAAAAGAGCACTCTTCTACTCTATTGTGTTTCTTTTAGGGCCAGAACAGTGAGCTTTCTCAGAACAAAAGAACTGTGCTTCCTACACACAGGCCATAACTAGTTCAACTCTGCTTAAAAAACTGACAAGAACAGTAGCTCCTCTTCAGTCCGTTACACTGTACTTGCTGGGAACAGACGCGAGTGCTATTTGCACTGTGTATGGCTTGGGAGCGCAATAGTGACTTCCCTTACAAGAAAACAACTCTTGCTCGTAGGACCAGAAACTGCATGTGATTCAACTCCATTTAGGACTGGGAAACAAATGCTAGCTCGCCTGACAAGAAACACACTCTGCTTTTGAGAAAAGAGCACTCTTCTACTCTACTGTGTTTCCTATGGGGTCCGAACAGTGAGCTTGCTCAGAACAAAAGAACTGTGCTTTCTACACACACGGGCCATATCTAGTTCAACTCTGCTTAGGAATCAAACAAGAACAGTAGCTCCTCTTCAGTCCGATACACTGTACTTGCGGGGAACAGACGCGAGTGCTATTTGCACTGTGTTTGGCATTGGAGCACAATAGTGACTATCTTACCAGAAAACAACTCTTGCTCGTAGGAAAAAAAACTGCATGTGACTCAACTCCATTTAGGACTGGGAAACAAACGCTAGCTCGACTTACAAGAAACACACTCTGCTTTTGAGTAAAGAGCACTCTTCTACTCTACTGTGTTTCCTATAGAGCCAGAAGATTGAACTTGCTCAGAACATTAGAACTGTGCTTCCTACACAGACGGCCATATCTAGTTCAATTCTGCTTAGGAACCTGACAAGAACAGTAGATCCTCTTCTGTACAATACACTGTACTTGCTGGAACAGACGCCAGTGCTATTTGTCCTGTGTATGGCAATGGAAGTGCAATAGTGACTCTTCTTACCATAAAACAACTCTTGCTCATAGGACTAGAAACTGCATGTGATTCAACTCCATTTAGGACTGGGAAACAAACGCTAGCTCGCCTTACATGAAACACAATCTGCTTTAGGGAAAAGAGCACTCTTCTACTCTATTGTGTTTCCTATAGGGCCAGAACAGTGAGCTTTCTCAGAACAAAAGAACTGTGCTTCCTACACACGGGCCATAACTAGTTCAACTCTGCTTAGGAAACTGACAAGAACAGTAGCTCCTCTTCAGTTCGATACACTGTACTTCCTGGGAACAGACGCGAGTGCTATTTGCACTGTGTATGGCAATTGGAGCTCAATAGTGGCTTGTCTTACCAGAAAACAACTCTTGCTCGTAGGACAAAAAACTGCATGTGACTCAACTCCATTTAGGACTAGATAACAAACGCTACCTCGACTTCCAAGAAACACACTCTGCTTTTGAGAAAAGAGCACTCTTCTACTCTACTGTGTTTCCTATAGAGCCAGAAGATTGAACTTGCTCAGAACATTAGAACTGTGCTTCCTACACACACGGCCATATCTAGTTCAATTCTGCTTAGGAACCTCACAAGAACAGTAGATCCTCTTCTGTACAATACACTGTACTTGCTGGGAACAGACGCCAGTGCTATTTGTCCTGTGTATGGCAATGGCAGTGCAATAGTGACTCTTCTTACCATAAAACAACTCTTGCTCGTAGGACTAGAAACTGCATGTGATTCAACTCCATTTAGTACTGGGAAAAAAACGCTAGCTCGCCTTACAAGAAACACACTCGGCTTTAGAGAAAAGAGCACTCTTCTACTCTACTGTGTTTCCTATAGGGCCAGAACAGTGAGCTTGCTCAGAACATAAGAACTGTGCTTCCTACACACGGGCCATATCTAGTTGAACTCTGCTTAGGAAACTGACAAGAACAGTAGCTCCTCTTCAGTCCAGTACACTGTACTTGCTGGGAAAAGACGCGAGTGCTATTTGTACTGTGGATGGCAATAGGAGCACAATAGTGACTTTCCTTACCAGAAAACAACTCTTGCTCATAGGACCAGAAACTGCATGTGATTCAACTCCATTTAGGACTGGGAAACAAATGCTAGCTCGCCTTACATGAAACACACTCTGCTTTTGAGAAAAGAGCACTCTTCTACTCTACTGTGTTTCCTATGGGGTCCGAACAGTGAGCTTGCTCATAACAAAAGAACTGTGCTTCCTACATACACGGGCCATATCTAGTTCAACTCTGCTTATGAAACTGACAAGAACAGTAGCTCCTCTTCAGTCCAATACACTTTACTTGCGGGGAACAGACGCGAGTACTCTTTGCACTGTGTATGGCAATTTTAGCACAATAGTGACTCGTCTTACCAGAAAGCAACTCTTGCTAGTAAAACAAAAAACTGCAAGTGACTCAACTCCATTTAGGACTGGGAAACAAACGCTAGCTCGCCTTACAAGAAACACACTCTGCTTTAGAGAAAAGAGCACTCTTCTACTCTACTGTGTTTCCTCAGGGGCCAGAACAGTGAGCTTGCTCAGAAAAAAAGAACTGTGCTTCTTACACACACGGGCCATATCCAGTTCAACTCTGCTTAGGAAACGGACAAGAACAGTAGCTCCTCTTCAGTCCAATACACTGTACTTGCGGGGAACAGACGCCAGTGCTATTTGCACTGTGTATGGCAATTGGAGCACAATAGTGACTTGTCTTACGAGAAAACAACTCTTGCTCGTAGGACAAAAAACTGCATGTGACTCAACTCCATTTAGGACTGGGAAACAAACGCTAGCTCGACTTCCAAGAAACACACTCTGCTTTTGAGAAAAGAGCACTCTTCTACTCTACTGTGTTTCCTAGGTGTTCCGAAAAGTGAGCTTGCTCAAAACAAAAAAACTGTGCTTCCTAAACACACGGCCATATCTAGTTCAAGTCAGCTTAGGAACCTGACAAGAACAGTAGATCCTCTTCAGTCCAATACACTGTAATTGCTGGGAAGAGACGCCAGTGCTCTTTGTCCTGTGTATGGCAATGGCAGCGCAATAGTGACTCTTCTTACCAGAAAACATCTCTTGCTCGTAGGACCAGAAACTGCATGGGATTCAACTCCACTTAGGACTGGGAAATAAACTCTAGCTCGCTTTACAAGAAACACAATCTGCTTTTGAGAAAAGAGCACTCTTCTACTCTACTGTGTTTCCTATAGGGCCAGAACAGTGAGGTTGCTCAGAAAAAAAGAACTGTACTTACTACACACACGGGCCATATCTAGTTCAACTCTGCTTAGGAAACTCAGAAGAACAGTAGCTCCTCTTCGGTCCAATACAATGTACTTGCTGGGAACAGACGGGAGGGCTATTTGCACTGTGTATGGCAATGGGAGCGCAATTGTGATTTCCTTACCAGAAAACAACTCTTGCTCCTAGGACCAGAAACTGCATGTGATACCACTCCATTTAGGACTGGGAAACAAACGCTAGCTCGCCTTACAAGAAACACACTCTGCTTTAGAGAAAAGAGCACTCTTCTACTCTACTGTGTTTCCAATGTGGTCCAAACAGTGAGCTTGTTCAGAACAAAAGAACTGTGATTCCTACACACACGGAACATATCTAGTTCAACTCTGCTTAGGAAACAGACAAGAACAGTAGATCCTCTATAGTCCAATACACTGTACTTGCTGGGAACAGACGCCAGTGCTATTTGTCCTGTGTATGGCAATGGCAGTGCAATAGTGACTCTTCATACCATAAAACAACTCTTGCTCGTGGGACTAGAAACTGCATGTGATTCAACTCCATTTAGGACTGGGAAACAAACGCTAGCTCGCCTTACAAGAAACACACTCTGCTTTAGGGAAAAGAGCACTCTTCTACTCTATTGTGTTTCCTATAGGGCCAGAACAGTGAGCTTTTTCAGAACAAAAGAACTGTGCTTCCTACACACGGGCCATAACTAGTTCAACTCTGCTTAAAAAACTGACAAGAACAGTAGCTCCTCTTCAGTTCGATACACTGTACTTGCTGGGAACAGACGTGAGTGCTATTTGCACTGTGTATGGCAATGGGAGCGCAATAGTGACTTTCCTTACCAGAAAACAACTTTTGCTAGTAAGACCAGAAACTGCATGTGATTCAACTCCATTTAGGACTGGGAAACAAATGCTAGCTCGCCTTACTTGAAACACAGTCTGCTTTTGAGAAAAGAGCACTCTTCCACTCTACTGTGTTTCCTAAGGTGTCCGAACAGTGAGCTTGCTCAGAACAAAAGAACTGTGCTTCCTACACACATGGGCCATATCTAGTTCAACTCTGCTTAGGAAACTGACAAGAACAGTAGCTCCACTTCCTTCCAATACACTGTACTTGCAGGAAACAGACGCGAGTGCTATTTGCACTGTGTAAGGCAATTGGAGCTCAATAGTGACTTGTCTTACCAGAAAACAACTCTTGCTTGTAGGACAAAAAACTGCATGTGACTCAACTCCATTTAGGACTAGATAACAAACGCTACCTCGACTTCCAAGAAACACACTCTGCTTTTGAGAAAAGAGCACTCTTCTACTCTACTGTGTTTCCTATAGAGCCAGAAGATTGAACTTGCTCAGAACATTAGAACTGTGCTTCCTACACACACGGCCATATCTAGTTCAATTCTGCTTAGGAACCTGACAAGAACAGTAGATCCTCTTCTGTACAATACACTGTACTTGCTGGGAACAGACGCCAGTGCTATTTGTCCTGTGTATGGCAATGGCAGTGCAATAGTGACTCTTCTTACCATAAAACAACTCTTGCTCGTAGGACTAGAAACTGCATGTGATTCATCTCCATTTAGGACTGGGAAACAAACGCTAGCTCGCCTTACAAGAAACTCACTCTGCTTTAGGGAAAAGAGCACTCTTCTACTCTATTGTGTTTCTTTTAGGGCCAGAACAGTGAGCTTTCTCAGAACAAAAGAACTGTGCTTCCTACACACAGGCCATAACTAGTTCAACTCTGCTTAAAAAACTGACAAGAACAGTAGCTCCTCTTCAGTCCGTTACACTGTACTTGCTGGGAACAGACGCGAGTGCTATTTGCACTGTGTATGGCTTGGGAGCACAATAGTGACTTCCCTTACCAGAAAACAACTCTTGCTCGTAGGACCAGAAACTGCATGTGATTCAACTCCATTTAGGACTGGGAAACAAATGCTAGCTCGCCTGACAAGAAACACACTCTGCTTTTGAGAAAAGAGCACTCTTCTACTCTACTGTGTTTCCTATGGGGTCCGAACAGTGAGCTTGCTCAGAACAAAAGAACTGTGCTTTCTACACACACGGGCCATATCTAGTTCAACTCTGCTTAGGAATCAAACAAGAACAGTAGCTCCTCTTCAGTCCGATACACTGTACTTGCGGGGAACAGACGCGAGTGCTATTTGCACTGTGTTTGGCATTGGAGCACAATAGTGACTATCTTACCAGAAAACAACTCTTGCTCGTAGGAAAAAAAACTGCATGTGACTCAACTCCATTTAGGACTGGGAAACAAACGCTAGCTCGACTTACAAGAAACACACTCTGCTTTTGAGAAAAGAGCACTCTTCTACTCTACTGTGTTTCCTATAGAGCCAGAAGATTGAACTTGCTCAGAACATTAGAACTGTGCTTCCTACACACACGGCCATATCTAGTTCAATTCTGCTTAGGAACCTGACAAGAACAGTAGATCCTCTTCTGTACAATACACTGTACTTGCTGGAACAGACGCCAGTGCTATTTGTCCTGTGTATGGCAATGGAAGTGCAATAGTGACTCTTCTTACCATAAAACAACTCTTGCTCATAGGACTAGAAACTGCATGTGATTCAACTCCATTTAGGACTGGGAAACAAACGCTAACTCGCCTTACATGAAACACAATCTGCTTTAGGGAAAAGAGCACTCTTCTACTCTATTGTGTTTCCTATAGGGCCAGAACAGTGAGCTTTCTCAGAACAAAAGAACTGTGCTTCCTACACACGGGCCATAACTAGTTCAACTCTGCTTAAAAAACTGACAAGAACAGTAGCTCCTCTTCAGTTCGATACACTGTACTTCCTGGGAACAGACGCGAGTGCTATTTGCACTGTGTATGGCAATGGGAGCGCAATAGTGACTTCCCTTACCAGAAAACAACTCTTGCTCGTAGGACCAGAAACTGCATGTGATTCAACTCCATTTAGGACTGGGAAACAAATGCTAGCTCGCCTTACAAGAAACACACTCTGCTTTTGAGAAAAGAGCACTCTTCTACTCTACTGTGTTTCCTATGGGGTCCGAAGAGTGAGCTTGCTCAGAACAAAAGAACTGTGCTTTCTACACACACGGGCCATATCTAGTTCAACTCTGCTTAGGAAACAAACAAGAACTGTAGCTCCTCTTCAGTCCGATACACTGTACTTGCGGGGAACAGACACGAGTGCTATTTGCACTGTGTATGGCATTGGAGCACAATAGTGACTCGTCTTACCAGAAAACAACTCTTGCTCGTAGGACAAAAAACTGCATGTGAATCAACTCCATTGAGGACTGCGAAACAAACGCCAGCTCGACTTACAAGAAACATTCTGCTTTTGAGAAAAGAGCACTCTTCTACTCTACTGTGTTTCCTATGGGGTCCGAACAGTGAGCTTGCTCAGAACAAAAGAACTGTGCTTCCTACACACACGGCCATATCTAGTTCAATTCTGCTTAGGGACCTGACAAGAACAGTAGATCCTCTTCAGTCCAATACACTGTACTTGCTGGGAACAGACGCCAGTGCTATTTGTGCTGTGTATGGCAATGGAAGCGCAATAGTGACTCTTCTTACCAGAAAACAACTCTTGCTTGTAGGACCAGAAACTGCATGTGATTCAACTCCATTTAGGACTGGGAAACAAAAGCTGGCTCACCTTACAAGAAACACACTCTGCTTTAGAGAAAAGAGCACTCTTCTACTCTACTGTGTTTCCTATAGTGCCAGAACAGTGAGCTTGCTCAGAACAAAAGAACTGTGCTTCCTACACACGGGCCATATCTAGTTCAACTCTGCTTAGGAAACTGACAAGAAGAGTAGCACCTCTTCAGTACGATATACTCTACTTGCTGGGAACAGACGCGAGTGCTATTTGCACTGTGTATGGCAATGGGAGCACAATAGTGACTTTCCTTACCAGAAAAAAACTCTTGCTCGTAAGACCAGAAACTGCATGTGATTCAACTCCATTTAGGACTGGGAAACAAATGCTAGCTCGCGTTACATGAAACACACTCTGCTTTTGAGAAAAGAGCATTCTTCTACTCTACTGTGTTTCCTATAGAGCCAGAAGATTGAACTTGCTCAGAACATTAGAACTGTGCTTCCTACACACACGGCCATATCTAGTTCAATTCTGCTTAGGAACCTGACAAGAACAGTAGATCCTCTTCTGTACAATACACTGTACTTGCTGGGAACAGACGCCAGTGCTATTTGTCCTGTGTATGGCAATGGCAGTGCAATAGTGACTCTTCTTACCATAAAACAACTCTTGCTCGTAGGACTAGAAACTGCATGTGATTCAACTCCATTTAGGACTGGGAAACAAACGCTAGCTCGCCTTACAAGAAACACACTCTGCTTTAGGGAAAAGAGCACTCTTCTACTCTATTGTGTTTCCTATAGGGCCAGAACAGTGAGCTTTTTCAGAACAAAAGAACTGTGCTTCCTACACACGGGCCATAACTAGTTCAACTATGCTTAAAAAACTGACAAGAACAGTAGCTCCTCTTCAGTTCGATACACTGTACTTGCTGGGAACAGACGTGAGTGCTATTTGCACTGTGTATGGCAATGGGAGCGCAATAGTGACTTTCCTTACCAGAAAACAACTTTTGCTCGTAAGACCAGAAACTGCATGTGATTCAACTCCATTTAGGACTGGGAAACAAATGCTAGCTCGCCTTAGTTGAAACACAGTCTGCTTTTGAGAAAAGAGCACTCTTCCACTCTACTGTGTTTCCTAAGGTGTCCGAACAGTGAGCTTGCTCAGAACAAAAGAACTGTGCTTCCTACACACATGGGCCATATCTATTTCAACTCTGCTTAGGAAACTGACAAGAACAGTAGCTCCACTTCCTTCCAATACACTGTACTTGCAGGAAACAGACGCGAGTGCTATTTGCACTGTGTAAGACAATTGGAGCTCAATAGTGACTTGTCTTACCAGAAAACAACTCTTGCTCGTAGGACAAAAAACTGCATGTGACTCAACTCCATTTAGGACTAGATAACAAACGCTACCTCGACTTCCAAGAAACACACTCTGCTTTTGAGAAAAGAGCACTCTTCTACTCTACTGTGTTTCCTATAGAGCCAGAAGATTGAACTTGCTCAGAACATTAGAACTGTGCTTCCTACACACACGGCCATATCTAGTTCAATTCTGCTTAGGAACCTGACAAGAACAGTAGATCCTCTTCTGTACAATACACTGTACTTGCTGGGAACAGACACCAGTGCTATTTGTCCTGTGTATGGCAATGGCAGTGCAATAGTGACTCTTCTTACCATAAAACAACTCTTGCTCGTAGGACTAGAAACTGCATGTGATTCAACTCCATTTAGTACTGGGAAAAAACGCTAGCTCGCCTTACAAGAAACACACTCTGCTTTAGGGAAAAGAGCACTCTTCTACTCTATTGTGTTTCCTATAGGGCCAGAACAGTGAGCTTTCTCAGAACAAAAGAACTGTGCTTCCTACACACGGGCCATAACTAGTTCAACTCTGCTTAGGAAACTGACAAGAACAGGAGATCCTCTTCAGTCCGATACACTGTACTTGCTGGGAACAGACACGAGTGCTATTTGTACTGTGTATGGCAATGGGAGGGCAATAGTGACTTTCCTTACCAGAAAACAACTCTTGCTCGTAGGACCAGAAACTGCATGTGATTCAACTCCATTTAGGACTGGGAAACAAATGCTAGCTCGCCTTACAAGAAACACACTCTGCTTTTGAGAAAAGAGCACTCTTCTACTCTACTGTGTTTCCTATGGGGTCCGAACAGTGAGCTTGCTCAGAACAAAAGAACTGTGCTTTCTACACACAAGGGCCATATCTAGTTCAACTCTGCTTAGGAAACAAACAAGAACAGTAGCTCCTCTTCAGTCCGATACACTGTACTTGCGGGGAAAAGACGCGAGGGCTATTTGCACTGTGTATGGCATTGGAGCACAATAGTGACTCGTCTTACCAGAAAACAACTCTTGCTCGTAGGACCAGAAACTGCATGTGATTCCACTACATTTAGGACTGGCAAACAAACTCTAGCTCGCTTTACAAGAAACACACTCTGCTTTTGAGAAAAGAGCACTCTTCTACTCTACTTTGTTTCTTATGGTGTCCGAACAGTGAGCTTGCTCAGAACAAAAGAACTGTGCTTCCTACACTCACGGCCATATCTAGTTCAATTCTGCTTAGGAACCTGACAAGAACAGTAGATCCTCTTCAGTCCAATACACTGTACTTGCGGGGAATAGACGCGAGTGCTATTTGCACTGTGTATGGCATTGGAGCACAATAGAGACTTGTCTTACCAGAAAACAACTCTTGCTCGTAAGACAAAAAACTGCATGTGACTCAACTCCATTTAGGACTGGGAAACAAACGCTAGCTCGAATTCCAAGAAACACATTCTGCTTTTGAGAAAAGAGCACTCTTCTTCTCTACTGTGTTTCCTATGTGTTCCGAACATTGAGCTTGCTCAGAACAAAAAAACTGTGCTTCCTACACACACGGCCATATCTAGTTCAACTCTGCTTAGGAAACTGAGAAGAACTGTAGCTCCTATTAAGTCCAATACACTGTACTTGCTGGGAAAAGACGCGAGTGCTATTTGCCTTGTGTAGGGCAATGGGAGCGCATAGTGACTTTCCTTACCAGAAAAAAACTCTTGTTCGTAGGACCAGAAACTGCATGTGATTCAACTCCATTTAGGACTAGGAAACAAACGATAGCTCGCCTTACAAAAACACACTCTGCTTTTGAGAAAAGAGCACTTTTCTACTCTACTGTGTTTCCTATAGGGCCAGAACAGTGAGCTTGCTCAGAACATAAGAAGGGTGCTTCCTACACACACGGGCCATATCTAGTTCAACTCTGCTTAGGAAACTGACAAGAACAGTAGCTCCTCTTCAGTCCAATACACTGTACTTGCGGGGAACAGACGCGAGTGCTGTTTGCACTGTGTATGGCAAGGGGAGCACAATAGTGACTTGTTTTGCGAGAAAACAACTCTTGCTCGTAGGACAAAAAACTGCATGTGAGTCAACTCCATTTAGGACTGGGAAACAAACGCTAGCTCGACTTCCAAGAAACACACTCTGCTTTTGAGAAAAGAGCACTCTTCTACTCTACTGTGTTTCCTATGTGTTCCGAAAATGAGCTTGCTCAGAACAAAAAAACTGTGCTTCCTACACACAAGGCCATATCTAGTTCAAGTCTGCTTAGGAACCTGACAAAAACAGTAGATCCTCTTCAGTCCAATACACTGTAATTGCTGGGAGCAGATGCATGTGCTATTTGCACTGTGTATGGCAATGGGAGCGCAATAGTGACTTTCCTTACCAGAAAACAACTCTTGCTCGTAGGACCAGAAACTGCATGTGATTCCACTCCATTTACGACTGGGAAACAAATGCTAGCTCGCCTTACAAGAAACACACTCTGCTTTTGAGAAAAGAGCACTCTTCTACTCTACTGTGTTTCCTATAGGGCCAGAACAGTGAGCTTGCTCAGAACAAAAGAACTGTGCTCCCTACACACGGGCCATAACTAGTTCAACTCTGCTTAGGAAACTGACAAGAAGAGTAGCTCCTCTTCAGTCCGATACATTGTACTTGCTGGGAACAGACGCGAGTGCTATTTGCACTGTGTATGGCAATGGGAGCGCAATAGTGACTTTCCTTACCAGAAAACAACTCTTGCTCGTAGGACCAGAAACTGCAAGTGATTCAACTCCATTTAGGACTGGGAAAGAAATGCTAGCTCGCCTTACAAGAAACACACTCTGCTTTTGAGAAAAGAGCACTCTTCTACTCTACTGTTTTTCCTATGGGGTCCGAACAGTGAGCTTGCTCAGAACAAAAGAACT
>NW_026738522.1:0-12000 GCF_949786415.1 Peromyscus eremicus
TAGAGTAGAAGAGTGCTCTTTTCTCAAAAGCAGAATGTGTTTCTTGTAAGTCGAGCTATCGTTTGTTTCCCAGTCCTAAATGGAGATGAATCACATGCAGTTTTTGGTCCTATGAGCAAGAGTTGTTTTCTGGTAAGGAAAGTCACTATTGCGCTCCCATTTCCATACACAGTGCAAATAGCACTCGCGTCTGTTCAAAGCTAGTACAGTGTATTGGACTGAAGCGGAGCTACTGTTCTTGTCAGTTTGCTAAGCAGAGTTGAACTAGATATGGCCCCTGTGTGTAGGAAGCACAGTTTTTTTGTTCTGAGCAAGCTCACTGTTCGGACCCCATAGGAAACACAGTAGAGTAGAAGAGTGCTCTTTTCTCAAAAGCAGAGTGTGTTTCTAGTAAGGCAAGCTAGCGTTTATTTCCCAGTCCTAAATGGAGTTGAATCACATCCTGTTTTTGGTCCTATGAGCAAGAGTTTTTTTCTGGTAAGGAAAGTCACTATTTCACTCCCATTGCCATACACAGTGCAAATAGCACTCGCATCTGTTCCCAGCAAGTACAGTATATTGGACTGAAGATGAGCTACTGTTCTTGTCAATTTCCTAAGCAGAGTTGAACTAGATATGGCCCCTGTGTGTAGGAAGCACAGTTCTTTTGTTCTGAGCAAGCTCACTCTTCAGACTCCATAGGAAACACAGTAGAGTAGAAGAGTGCTCTTTTCTCAAAAGCAGAGTGTGTTTCTTGTAAGGCGAGCTAGCGTTTGTTTCCCAGTCCTAAATGGAGTTGAATCACATGCAGTTTCTTGTCCTACGAGCAAGAGTTGTTTTCTGGTAAGAAGAGTCACTATTGCGCTCCCTTTCTCATATCAGGGCAAATAGCACTGGCGTCTGTTCCCAGCATGTACAGTGTATTGGACTGAAGAGGATCTACTGTTCTTGTCAGTTTCCTAAGCAGAATTGAACTAGATATGGCCGTATTTGTAGGAAGCACAGTTCTTTTGTTCTGAGCAAACTCACTGTTCTGGCCCTAAAGGAAACACAGTAGAGTAGAAGAGTGCTCTTTTGTCAAAAGCAGAGTGTGTTTCTTGTAATTCGAGCTATCGTTTGTTTCCCAGTCCTAAATGGAGATGAATCACATGAAGTTTTTGGTCCTATGAGCAAGAGTTGTTTTCCGGTAAGGAAAGTCACTATTGGGCTCCCATTTCCATACACAGTGCAAATAGCACTCGCGTCTTTTCAAAGCTAGTACAGTGTATTGGACTGAAGCGGAGCTAGTGTTCTTGTCAGTTTGCTAAGCAGAGTTGAACTAGATATGGCCCCTGTGTGTAGGAAGCACAGTTTTTTTGTTCTGAGCAAGCTCACTGTTCGGACCCCATAGGAAACACAGTAGAGTAGAAGAGTGCTCTTTTCTCAAAAGCAGAGTGTGTTTCTAGTAAGGCAAGCTAGCGTTTATTTCCCAGTCCTAAATGGAGTTGAATCACATGCACTTTTTGGTCCTATGAGCAAGAGTTGTTTTCTGGTAAGGAAAGTCACTATTGCACTCTCATTGCCATACACAGTGCAAATAGCACTCGCGTCTGTTCCCAGCAAGTACAGTGTATTGGACTGAAGCGGAGCTACTGTTCTTGTCAGTTTCCTAAGCAGAGTTGAACTAGATATGGCCCGTGTGTGTAGGAAGCACAGTTCTTTTGTTCTGAGCGAGCTCACTGTTCGGACCCCATAGGAAACACAGTAGAGTAGAAGAGTGCTCTTTTCTCAAAATCAGAGTGTCTTTCTTGTAAGGCGAGCTAGCGTTTGTTTCCCAGTCAGAAATGGAGTTGATTCACATGCAGTTTTTGGTCCTATGAGCAAGAGTTGTTTTCTGGTAAAAAAAAAAAGTCACTAATGCGCTCCCATTTCCATACACAATGCAAGTAGCACTCGCGTCTGTTCCCAGCAAGTACAGTGTATTGGACTGAAGAGGAGCTACAGTTCTTGTCAGTTTCCTAAGCAGAGTTGAACTAGATATGGCCCATGTGTGTAGTAAGCACAGTTCTTTTGTTCTGAGCAAGCTCACTGTTCGGACCCCATAGGAAAAACAGTAGAGTAGAAGAGTGCTCTTTTCTCAAAAGCAGAGTGTGTTTCTTGTAAGGCAAGCTAACGTTTGTTTCCCAGTCCTAAATGGAGTTGAATCACATGCAGTTTCTTTTCCTACGAGCAAGAGTTGTTTTCTGGTAAGAAGAGTTACTATTGTGCTCCCATTGTCATACACAGGGCAAATAGCACTGGCACCTGTTCCCAGCATGTACAGTGTATTGGACTGAAGAGGATCTACTGTTCTTGTCAGTTTCCTAAGCAGAATTGAACTAGATATGGCCGTATTTGTAGGAAGTACAGTTCTTTTGTTCTGAGCAAACTCACTGTTCTGGCCCTGTAGGAAACACAGTAGAGTAGAAGAGTGCTCTTTTCTCAAAAGCAGAGTGTGTTTCTTGTAAGGCGAGCTAGCCTTTGTTTCCCAGTCCTAAATGGAGTTGAATCACATGCAGTTTTTGGTCCTATGAGCAAGAGTTGTTTTCTGGTAAGGAAAGTCACTATTGCGCTCCCATTTCCATACACAGTGCAAATAGCACTCGCATCTGTTCCCAGGAAGTACAGTGTATTGGACTGAAGCGGGGCTACTGTTCTTGTCAGTTTCCTAAGCAGAGTTGAAGTGGATATGGCCCCTGTGTGTAGGGAGCACAGTTCTTTTGTTCTGAGCAAGCTCAATGTTTGGACACCATAGGAAACACAGAAGAATAGAAGAGTGCTTTTTCCCAAAAGCAGAGTGTGTTTCTTGTAAGGCAAGCTAGTATTTGTTCCCCAGTCAGAAATGGAGTTGAATCCCATGCAGTTTCTGGTCCTACGAGCAAGAGGTGTTTTCTGATAAGAAGAGTCACTATTGTGCTCCTATTGCCATACACAGTACAAATAGGACTCGCGTCTGTTCCCAGCTAGTACATTGTATTGGACTGAAGAGGAGCTACCGTTCTTGTCTGTTTCCTAAGCAGAGTTGAACTAGATATGGCCCATGTGTGTAGGAAGCACAGTTCTTTTTTCTGAGCAAGATCAATGTTCGGACCCCATATGAACCACAGTAGAATAGAAGACTGCTCTTTTCTCAAAAGAGAGGGTGTTTCTTGTAAGGCGAGCTAGCGTTTGTTTCCCAGTCCTAAATGGAGTTGAATCACATGCAGTTTTTGGTCCTACGAGCAAGAGTTGTTTTCTGGTAAGGAAAGTCACTATTGTGCTCCCTTTGCCATACACAGTGCAAATAGCACTCGCGTCTCTTCACAGCAAGTACAGTGTATTGGACTGAAGAGGAGCTACTGTTCTTGTCAGTTTCCTAAGCAGAGTTGAACTTGATATGGCCCATGAGTGTAGGAAGCACAGTTCTTTTGATCTGAGCAAGCTCACTGTTCGGACCCCATAGGGAACACAGTAGAGTAGAAGAGTGCTCTTTTCTCAAATGCAGAGTGTGTTTCTTGTAAGAAGTGCTAGCTTTTGTTTCCCAGTCATAAAAGGAGTTGAATCACATGCAGTTTCTTGTCCTACGAGCAAGAGTTGTTTTCTGGTAAGAAGAGTCACTATTGGTCTCCCATTTCCATACACAGTGCAAATAGCACTCGCAATTGTTCCCAGGAAGTACAGTGTATTGGAATGAAGCGGAGCTACTGTTCTTGTCAGTTTGCTAAGCAGAGTTGAACTACATATGTTCCATGTGTGTAGGAAGCACAGTTCTTTTGTTCTGAGCAAGCTCACTGTTCGGACCACATAGGATACACAGTCGAGTAGAAGAGTGCTCTTTTCTCAAAAGCAGAGTGTGTTTCTTGTAAGGCGAGCTAGTGTTTGTTCCCCAGTCAGAAATGGAGTTGAATCCCATGCAGTTTCTGGTCCTACGAGGAACAGGTGTTTTCTGATAAGAAGAGTAACTATTGCGCTCCTATTTCCATACACAGTATAAATAGGACTCGCCTCTGTTCCCAGCTAGTACACTGTATTGGACTGAAGAGGAGCTACCGTTCTTGTCAGTTTCCTAAGCCGAGTTGAACTAGATATGGCCCGTGTGTGGAGGAAGCACAGTTCTTTTGTTCTGAGCAAGCTCACTGTTCGGACCCCATAGGAAAAACAGTAGAGCAGAAGAGTGCTCTTTTTTCAAAAGCAGAGTGTGTTTCTTGTAAGGCAAGCTAGCGTTTGTTTCCCAGTACTAAATGGAGTTGAATCACATCCTGTTTTTGTTCCTACGAGCAAGAGTTGTTTTCTGGTAAGGAAAGTCACTATTGCGCTCCCATTGTCAGACACAGGGCAAATAGCACTGGCGTCTGTTCCCAGCATGTACAGTGTATTGGACTGAAGAGAATCTACTCTTCTTGTCAGTTTCCTAAGCAGAATTGAACTAGATATGGCCGTATTTGTAGGAAGCACATTTCTTTTGTTCTGAGCAAACTCACTGTTGTGGCACTACAGGAAACACAGTAGAGTAGAAGAGTGCTCTTTTCTCAAAAGAAGAGTGTGTTTCTTGGAAGGCGAGCTAGCGTTTGTTTCCCAGTCCTAAATGGAGTTGAATCCCATGCAGTTTCTGGTCCTACCAGCAAGAGTTGTTTTCTGGTAAGGAAAGTCACTATTGCTCTCCCATTTCCATACACAGTGCAAATAGCACTCGCATCTGTTCCCAGCAAGTACAGTGTATTGGACTGAAGGGGATCTACTGTTCTTGTCAGTTTCCTAAGCAGAGTTGAACTAGAAATGGCCCCTGTGTGTAGAAAGCACAGTTCTTTTTTTCTGAGCAAGCTCACTGTTCGGACCCCATAGGAAAAACAGTCGAGTAGAAGAGTGCTCTTTTCTCAAAAGCAGAGTGTGTTTCTTGTAAGGCGAGCTAGCGTTTGTTTCCCAGTCCTAAATGGAGTTGAAATACATGCAGTTTATTGTCCTACGAGCAAGAGTTGTTTTCTGGTAAGAAGAGTCACTATTGCGCTCCCAGTGTCATACACAGGGCAAATAGCACTGGCGTATGTTCCCAGCATGTACAGTGTATTGGACTGAAGAGGATCTACTGTTCTTGTCAGTTTCCTAAGCAGAATTGAACTAGATATGGCCGTGTGTGTAGGAAGCACAGTTCTTTTGTTCTGAGCAAACTCACTGTTCTGGCCCTATAGGAAACACAGTAGAGTTGAAGAGTGCTCTTTTCTGAAAAGCAGAGTGTGTTTCTTGTAAGGCGAGCTAGCGTTTGTTTCCCAGTCTGAAATGGAGTTGAATCACATGCACTTTTTGGTCCTATGAGCAAGAGTTGTTTTCTGGTAAGGAAAGTCACTATTGCACTCTCATTGCCATACACAGTGCAAATAGCACTCGCGTCTGTTCCCAGCAAGTACAGTGTATTGGACTGAAGCGGAGCTACTGTTCTTGTCAGTTTCCTAAGCAGAGTTGAACTAGATATGTCCCGTGTGTGTAGGAAGCACAGTTCTTTTGTTCTGAGCGAGCTCACTCGGACCCCATAGGAAACACAGTAGAGTAGAAGAGTGCTCTTTTTCAAAATCAGAGTGTCTTTCTTGTAAGGCGAGCTAGCGTTTGTTTCCCAGTCAGAAATGGAGTTGAATCACATGCAGTTTTTGGTCCTATGAGCAAGAGTTGTTTTCTGGTAAAAAAAAAAAGTCACTAATGCGCTCCCATTTCCATACACAATGCAAGTAGCACTCGCGTCTGTTCCCAGCAAGTACAGTGTATTGGATTGAAGAGGAGCTACTGTTCTTGTCAGTTTCCTAAGCAGAGTTGAACTAGATATGGCCCATGTGTGTAGTAAGCACAGTTCTTTTGTTCTGAGCAAGCTCACTGTTCGGACCCCATAGGAAAAACAGTAGAGTAGAAGAGTGCTCTTTTCTCAAAAGCAGAGTGTGTTTCTTGTAAGGCGAACTAACGTTTGTTTCCCAGTCCTAAATGGAGTTGAATCACATGCAGTTTCTTTTCCTACGAGCAAGAGTTGTTTTCTGGTAAGAAGAGTTACTATTGTGCTCCCATTGTCATACACAGGGCAAATAGCACTGTCATCTGTTCCCAGCATGTACAGTGTATTGGACTGAAGAGGATCTACTGTTCTTGTCAGTTTCCTAAGCAGAATTGAACTAGATATGGCCGTATTTGTAAGAAGCACAGTTCTTTTGTTCTGAGCAAGCTCACTGTTCTGGCCCTATAGGAAACACAGTAGAGTAGAAGAGTGCTCTTTTCTCAAAAGCAGAGTGTGTTTCTTGTAAGGAGAGCTAGCGTTTGTTTCCCAGTCCTAAATGGAGTTCAATCACATGCAGTTTTTGGTACTACGAGCAAGAGTGGTTTTCTGGTAAGGAAAGTCACTATTGCGCTCCCATTTCCATACACAGTGCAAAGAGCACTCGCATCTGTTCCCAGGAAGTACAGTGTATTGGACTGAAGCAGAGCTACTGTTCTTGTCAGTTTGCTAAGCAGAGTTGAACTAGATATGGCCCCTGTGTATAGGAAGCACAGTTCTTTTGTTCTGAGCAAGCTCACTGTTCGGACCACATAGGAAACACAGAAGAGTAAAAGAGTGCTCTTTTCTCAAAAGCAGAGTGTGTTTCTTGTAAGGCGAGCTAGTGTTTGTTCCCCAGTCAGAAATGGAGTTGATTCCCATGCAGTTTTTGTTCCTACGAGGAAGAGGTTTTTTCTGATAAGAAGAGTCACTATTGCGCTCCTATTTCTATACACAGTACAAATAGGACTCTCGTCTGTTCCCAGCTAGTACAGTGTATTGGACTGAAGAGGAGCTACCGTTCTTGTCAGTTTCCTAAGAAGAGTTGAACTAGATATGGCCCCTGTGTGTAGGAAGCACAGTTCTTTTGTTCTGAGCAAGCTCACCTTTCGGACCGCATAGAAACACAGTAGAGCAGAAGAGTGCTCTTTTCTCAAAAGCAGAGTGTGTTTCTTGTAAGGCAAGCTAGCGTTTGTTTCCCAGTACTAAATGGAGTTGAATCACATCCTGTTTTTGGTCCTACGAGCAAGAGTTGTTTTCTGGTAAGAAGAGTCACTATTGCGCTCCCTTTGTCATATCAGGGCAAATAGCACTGGCGTCTGTTCCCAGCATGTACAGTGTATTGGACTGAAGAGGATCTACTGTTCTGTTCAGTTTCCTAAGCAGAATTGAACTAGATATGGCCTTTTTTGTATGAAGCACAGTTCTTTTGTTCTGAGCAAGCTCACTGTTTTGGCCCTATAGGAAACACAGTAGAGTAGAAGAGTGCTCTTTTCTCAAAAGCAGAGTGTGTTTCTTGTAAGGCGAACTAACGTTTGTTTCCCAGTCCTAAATGGAGTTGAATCACATGCAGTTTCTTTTCCTACGAGCAAGAGTTGTTTTCTGGTAAGAAGAGTTACTATTGTGCTCCCATTGTCATACACAGGGCAAATAGCACTGTCATCTGTTCCCAGCATGTACAGTGTATTGGACTGAAGAGGATCTACTGTTCTTGTCAGTTTCCTAAGCAGAATTGAACTAGATATGGCCGTATTTGTAAGAAGCACAGTTCTTTTGTTCTGAGCAAGCTCACTGTTCTGGCCCTATAGGAAACACAGTAGAGTAGAAGAGTGCTCTTTTCTCAAAAGCAGAGTGTGTTTCTTGTAAGGAGAGCTAGCGTTTGTTTCCCAGTCCTAAATGGAGTTCAATCACATGCAGTTTTTGGTACTACGAGCAAGAGTGGTTTTCTGGTAAGGAAAGTCACTATTGCGCTCCCATTTCCATACACAGTGCAAAGAGCACTCGCATCTGTTCCCAGGAAGTACAGTGTATTGGACTGAAGCAGAGCTACTGTTCTTGTCAGTTTGCTAAGCAGAGTTGAACTAGATATGGCCCCTGTGTATAGGAAGCACAGTTCTTTTGTTCTGAGCAAGCTCACTGTTCGGACCACATAGGAAACACAGAAGAGTAAAAGAGTGCTCTTTTCTCAAAAGCAGAGTGTGTTTCTTGTAAGGCGAGCTAGTGTTTGTTCCCCAGTCAGAAATGGAGTTGATTCCCATGCAGTTTTTGTTCCTACGAGGAAGAGGTTTTTTCTGATAAGAAGAGTCACTATTGCGCTCCTATTTCTATACACAGTACAAATAGGACTCTCGTCTGTTCCCAGCTAGTACAGTGTATTGGACTGAAGAGGAGCTACCGTTCTTGTCAGTTTCCTAAGAAGAGTTGAACTAGATATGGCCCCTGTGTGTAGGAAGCACAGTTCTTTTGTTCTGAGCAAGCTCACCTTTCGGACCGCATAGAAACACAGTAGAGCAGAAGAGTGCTCTTTTCTCAAAAGCAGAGTGTGTTTCTTGTAAGGCAAGCTAGCGTTTGTTTCCCAGTACTAAATGGAGTTGAATCACATCCTGTTTTTGGTCCTACGAGCAAGAGTTGTTTTCTGGTAAGAAGAGTCACTATTGCGCTCCCTTTGTCATATCAGGGCAAATAGCACTGGCGTCTGTTCCCAGCATGTACAGTGTATTGGACTGAAGAGGATCTACTGTTCTGTTCAGTTTCCTAAGCAGAATTGAACTAGATATGGCCTTTTTTGTATGAAGCACAGTTCTTTTGTTCTGAGCAAGCTCACTGTTTTGGCCCTATAGGAAACACAGTAGAGTAGAAGAGTGCTCTTTTCTCAAAAGCAGAGTGTGTTTCTTGTAAGGCGAGCTAGTGTTTGTTTCCCAGTCCTAAATGGAGTTGAATCACATGCAGTTTTTGGTCCTGCGAGCAAGAGTTGTTTTCTCGTAAGGAAAGTCACTATTGCCCTCCCTTTGCCATACACAGTGCAAATAGCACTCGCGTCTGTTCCCAGCAAGTACAGTGTATTGGACTGAAGAGGAGCTACTGTTCTTGTCAGTTTCCTAAGCAGAGTTGAACTAGATATGGCCGATGTGTGTAGGAAGCACAGTTCTTTTGTTCTGATCAAGCTCACTCTTCAGACTCCATAGGAAACACAGTAGAGTAGAAGAGTGCTCTTTTCTCAAAAGCAGAGTGTGTTTCTTGTAAGGCGAGCTAGCGTTTGTTTCCCAGTCCTAAATGGAGTTGAATCACATGCAGTTTCTTGTCCTACGAGCAAGAGTTGTTTTCTGGTAAGAAGAGTCACTATTGCGCTCCCTTTGTCATATCAGGGCAAATAGCACTGGCGTCTGTTCCCACCATGTACAGTGTATTGGACTGAAGAGGATCTACTGTTCTTGTCAGTTTCCTAAGCTGAATTGAACTAGATATGGCCGTATTTGTAGGAAGCACAGTTCTTTTGTTCTGAGCAAACTCACTGTTCTGGCCCTATAGGAAACACAGTAGAGTAGAAGAGTGCTCTTTTGTCAAAAGCAGAGTGTGTTTCTTGTAAGTCAAGCTATCGTTTGTTTCCCAGTCCTAAATGGAGATGAATCACATGAAGTTTTTGGTCCTATCAGCAAGAGTTGTTTTCTGGTAAGGAAAGTCACTATTGCGCTCCCATTTTCATACACAGTGCAAATAGCACTGGCGTCTGTTCAAAGCTAGTACAGTGTATTGGACTGAAGCGGAGCTACTGTTCTTGTCAGTTTGCTAAGCAGAGTTGAACTAGATATGGCCCCTGTGTGTAGGAAGCACAGTTTTTTTGTTCTGAGCAAGCTCACTGTTCGGACCCCATAGGAAACACAGTAGAGTAGAAGAGTGCTCTTTTCTCAAAAGCAGAGTGTGTTTCTAGTAAGGCAAGCTAGCGTTTATTTCCCAGTCATAAATGGAGTTGAATCACATGCAGTTTCTTGTCCTACGAGCAAGAGTTGTTTTCTGGTAAAAAAAAAAAGTCACTAATGCGCTCCCATTTCCATACACAATGCAAGTAGCACTCGCGTCTGTTCCCAGCAAGTACAGTGTATTGGACTGAAGAGGAGCTACTGTTCTTGTCAGTTTCCTAAGCAGAGTTGAACTAGATATGGCCCATGTGTGTAGTAAGCACAGTTGTTTTGTTCTGAGCAAGCTCACTGTGCGGACCACATAGGATACACAGTCAGGTAGAAGAGTGCTCTTTTCTCAAAAGCAGAGTGTGTTTCTTGTAAGGCGAGCTAGTGTTTGTTCAACAGTCAGAAATGGAGTTGAATCCCATGCAGTTTCTGGTCCTACGAGGAACAGGTGTTTTCTGATAAGAAGAGTAACTATTGCGCTCCTATTTCCATACACAGTTTAAATAGGACTGGCCTCTGTTCCCAGCTAGTACACTGTATTGGACTGAAGAGGAGCTACCGTTCTTGTCAGTTTCCTAAGCCGAGTTGAACTAGATATGGCCCGTGTGTGGAGGAAGCACAGTTCTTTTGTTCTGAGCAAGCACACTGTTCGGACCCCATAGGAAACACAGTAGAGCAGAAGAGTGCTCTTTTTTCAAAAGCAGAGTGTGTTTCTTGTAAGGCAAGCTAGCGTTTGTTTCCCAGTACTAAATGGAGTTGAATCACATCCTGTTTTTGTTCCTACGAGCAAGAGTTGTTTTCTGGTAAGGAAAGTCACTATTGCGCTCCCATTGTCAGACACAGGGCAAATAGCACTGTCATCTGTTCCCAGCATGTACAGTGTATTGGACTGAAGAGGATCTACTGTTCTTGTCAGTTTCCTAAGCAGAATTGAACTAGATATGGCCGTATTTGTAAGAAGCACAGTTCTTTTGTTCTGAGCAAACTCACTGTTCTGGCCCTATAGGAAACACAGTAGAGTAGAAGAGTGCTCTTTTCTCAAAAGCAGAGTGTGTTTCTTGTAAGGAGAGCTAGCGTTTGTTTCCCAGTCCTAAATGGAGTTCAATCACATGCAGTTTTTGGTACTACGAGCAAGAGTGGTTTTCTGGTAAGGAAAGTCACTATTGCGCTCCCATTTCCATACACAGTGCAAAGAGCACTCGCATCTGTTCCCAGGAAGTACAGTGTATTGGACTGAAGCAGAGCTACTGTTCTTGTCAGTTTGCTAAGCAGAGTTGAACTAGATATGGCCCCTGTGTATAGGAAGCACAGTTCTTTTGTTCTGAGCAAGCTCACTGTTCGGACCACATAGGAAACACAGAAGAGTAAAAGAGTGCTCTTTTCTCAAAAGCAGAGTGTGTTTCTTGTAAGGCGAGCTAGTGTTTGTTCCCCAGTCAGAAATGGAGTTGATTCCCATGCAGTTTTTGTTCCTACGAGGAAGAGGTTTTTTCTGATAAGAAGAGTCACTATTGCGCTCCTATTTCTATACACAGTACAAATAGGACTCTCGTCTGTTCCCAGCTAGTACAGTGTATTGGACTGAAGAGGAGCTACCGTTCTTGTCAGTTTCCTAAGAAGAGTTGAACTAGATATGGCCCCTGTGTGTAGGAAGCACAGTTCTTTTGTTCTGAGCAAGCTCACCTTTCGGACCGCATAGAAACACAGTAGAGCAGAAGAGTGCTCTTTTCTCAAAAGCAGAGTGTGTTTCTTGTAAGGCAAGCTAGCGTTTGTTTCCCAGTACTAAATGGAGTTGAATCACATCCTGTTTTTGGTCCTACGAGCAAGAGTTGTTTTCTGGTAAGAAGAGTCACTATTGCGCTCCCTTTGTCATATCAGGGCAAATAGCACTGGCGTCTGTTCCCAGCATGTACAGTGTATTGGACTGAAGAGGATCTACTGTTCTGTTCAGTTTCCTAAGCAGAATTGAACTAGATATGGCCTTTTTTGTATGAAGCACAGTTCTTTTGTTCTGAGCAAGCTCACTGTTTTGGCCCTATAGGAAACACAGTAGAGTAGAAGAGTGCTCTTTTCTCAAAAGCAGAGTGTGTTTCTTGTAAGGCGAGCTAGTGTTTGTTTCCCAGTCCTAAATGGAGTTGAATCACATGCAGTTTTTGGTCCTGCGAGCAAGAGTTGTTTTCTCGTAAGGAAAGTCACTATTGCCCTCCCTTTGCCATACACAGTGCAAATAGCACTCGCGTCTGTTCCCAGCAAGTACAGTGTATTGGACTGAAGAGGAGCTACTGTTCTTGTCAGTTTCCTAAGCAGAGTTGAACTAGATATGGCCGATGTGTG
>NW_026738523.1:0-12000 GCF_949786415.1 Peromyscus eremicus
ACTGTTCTGGCCCTATAGGAAACACAGTAGAGTAGAAGAGTGCTCTTTTCTCTAAAGCAGAGTGTGTTTCTTGTAAGGCGAGCTCGCGTTTGTTTTCCAGTCCTAAATGGAGTTGAGTCGCAGACAGTTTTTGGTCCTACGAGCAAGAGTTGTTTTCTGGTAAGAAGAGTCACTATTGCGCTCCAAATGCCATAAACAGTGAAAATAGCACTCGCGTCTGTTCCCAGCAAGTACATTGTATTGGACTGAATAGGAGCTACTGTTCTTGTCAGTTTCCTAAGCAGAGTTGAACTAGATATGGTCCATGTGTGTAGGAAGCACAGTTCTTTTGTTCTGAGCAAGCTCACTGTTCGGACCCCATAGGAAACACAGTAGAGTAGAAGAGTGCTCTTTTCTCAAAAGCAGAGTGTGTTTTTGTAAGGCGAGCTAGCGTTTGTTTCCCAGTCCTAAATGGAGTTGAATCACATGCAGTTTCTGATCCTACGAGCAAGAGTTGTTTTCTGGTAAGGAAAGTCACTATTGCGCTCCCATTGCCATACACAGTGCAAATAGCACTCGCGTCTGTTCCCAGCAAGTACAGTGTAACGAACTGAAGAAGAGCTACTGTTCTTGTCACTATCATAAGCAGAGTTGAACTAGATAAGGCCCGTGTGTGTAGGATGCACAGTTCTTATGTTCTGAGCAAGCTCACTGTTCTGGCCCTATAGGAAACACAGTAGATTAGAAGAGTGCTCCTTTCTCAAAAGCAGAGTGTGTTTCTTGTAAGGCGAGCTAGCATTTGTTTCCTAGTCCTGAATGGAGTTGAATCACATGCAGTTTCTTTTCCTACGAACAAGAGTTGTTTTCTGGTAAGGAAGTCACTATTGTGCTTCCATTGCCATACACAGCGCAAACAGCACTCGCGTATTTTCCCAGCAAGTACAGTGTATTGGACTGAATAGGAGCTACTGTTCTTGTCAGTTTCCTAAGCAGAGTTGAACTACATATGGTCCTTGTGTGTAGGAAGCACAGTTCTTTTGTTCTGAGCAAGATCACTGTTCGGACCCCATAGGAAACACAGTAGAGTAGAAGAGTGCTCTTTTCTCTAAAGCAGAGTGTGTTTCTTGTAAGGCGAGCTAGCGTTTGTTTCCCAGTCCTAAATGGAGTTGAATCCCATGCAGTTTCTGGTACTACGAGTAAGAGTTGTTTTCTGGTAAGAAGAGTCACTATTGCGCTGCCATTGCCATACACAGGACAAATAGCACTGGCGTCTGTTCGCAGCAAGTACAGTGTATTGGACTGAAGAGGATGTACTGTTATTGTCAGGTTCCGAAGCTGAATTGAACTAGATATGGCCATGTGTGTAGGAAGCACAGTTCTTTTGTTCTGAGCAAGCTCACTGTTCGGACACCATAGGAAACACAGTAGAGTAGAAGAGTGCTCTTTTCTCAAAAGCAGAGTGTGTTTTTTGTAAGGCAAGCTATCGTTTATTTCCCAGTCCTAAATGGAGTTGAATCACATGCAGTTTCTGGTCCTAATAGCAAGAGTTGTTTTCTGGTAAGGAAAGTCACTATTGCGTTCCCTTTGCCATACACAGTTCAAATAGCACTCGCGTCTGTTCCCAGCAAGTACAGTGTATCGGACTGAAGAGGAGCTACTGTTCTTGTCAGTTTCCTAAGCAGAGTTGAACTAGATATGGCCCGTTTGTTTAGGAAGCACAGTTATTATGTTCTGAGCAAGCTCACTGTTCTGGCCGTATAGGAAACACAGTAGAGTAGAAGAGTGCTCTTTTCTCTAAAGCAGAGTGTGTTTCTTGTAAGGCGAGCTAGCGTTTGTTTCCCAGTCCTAAATGGAGTTGAGTCACATGCAGATTTTGGTCCTACGAGCAAGAGTTGTTTTCTGGTAAGAAGAGTCACTATTGTGCTCCAAATGCCATACACAGTGCAAATAGCACTCGTGTCTGTTCCCAGCAAGTACAGTGTATCGGACAGAAGAGGAGCGACTGTTCTTGCCAGTTTCCTAAGCAGAGTTGAACTAGATATGGCCCGTGTGTAGGAAGCACAGTTCTTTTGTTCTGATCAAGCTCACTGTTCGGACACCTTAGGAAACACAGTAGAGTAGAAGAGTGCTCTTTTCTCAAAAGCAGAGTATGTTTCTTGTAAGGCGAGCTAGCGTTTCTTTCTCAGTCCTAAATGGAGTTGAATCACATGCAGTTTATGGTCCTACGAGCAAGAGTTGTTTTCTGGTAAGGAAAGACACTATTGCGCTGCCATTGCCATACACAGTGCAAATAGCACTCGCGTCTGTTCCCAGCAAGTACAGTGTATCGGACTGAAGAGGAGCTACTGTTTTTGTCAGTTTCCTAAGCAGAGTTGAACTAGATATGGCCCGTTTGTTCAGGAAGCACAGTTATTATGTTCTGAGCAAGCTCACTGTTCTGGCCCTATAGGAAACACAGTAGAGTAGAAGAGTGCTCTTTTCTCTAAAGCAGAGTGTGTTTCTTGTAAGGCGAGCTAGCGTTTGTTTCCCAGTCCTAAATGGATTTGAGTCACATGCAGTTTTTGGTCCTACGAGCAAGAGTTGTTTTCCAGTAAGAAGAGTCACTATTGTGCTCCAAATGCCATACACAGTGCAAATAGCACTCGTGTCTGTTCCCAGCAAGCACAGTGTATTGGACTGAATAGGAGCTACTGTTCTTGTCAGTTTCCTAAGCAGAGTTGAACTACATATGGTCCATGTGTGTGGGAAGCACAGTTCTTTTGTTCTGAGCAAGCTCACTCTTCTGGCCCTATAGGAAACACAGTAGAGTAGAAGAGTGCTCTTTTCTCCAAAGCAGAGTGTGTTTCTTGTAAGGCGAGCTAGCGTTTGTTTGCCAGTCCTAAATGGAGTTGAATCACATGCAGTTTCTGGTCCTACGATCAAGAGTTGTTTTATGGTAAGAAGAGTCACTATTGCGCTGCCATTGCCATACACAGGACAAATAGCACTGGCGTCTGTTTCCAGCAAGTACAGTGTATTGGACTGAAGAGGATCTACTGTTCTTGTCAGGTTCCTAAGCAGAATTGAACTAGATATGGTCTTGTGTGTAGGAAGCACAGTTCTTTTGTTCTGAGCAAGTTCACTGTTCGGACCCCATAGGAAACACAGTAGAGTAGAAGAGTGCTCTTTTCTCTAAAGCAGAGTGTGTTTCTTGTAAGGCGAGCTAGCGTTTGTTTCCCAGTCCTAAATGGATTTGAGTCACATGCAGTTTTTGGTCCTACGAGCAAGAGTTGTTTTCCGGTAAGAAGAGTCACTATTGTGCTCCAAATGCCATACACAGTGCAAATAGCACTCGTGTCTGTTCCCAGCAAGCACAGTGTATTGGACTGAATAGGAGCTACTGTTCTTGTCAGTTTCCTAAGCAGAGTTGAACTACATATGGTTCATGTGTGTGGGAAGCACAGTTCTTTTGTTCTGAGCAAGCTCACTCTTCTGGCCCTATAGGAAACACAGTAGAGTAGAAGAGTGCTCTTTTCTCCAAAGCAGAGTGTGTTTCTTGTAAGGCGAGCTAGCGTTTGTTTGCCAGTCCTAAATGGAGTTGAATCACATGCAGTTTCTGGTCCTACGAGCAAGAGTTGTTTTATGGTAAGAAGAGTCACTATTGCGCTGCCATTGCCATACACAGGACAAATAGCACTGGCGTCTGTTTCCAGCAAGTACAGTGTATTGGACTGAAGAGGATCTACTGTTCTTGTCAGGTTCCTAAGCAGAATTGAACTAGATATGGTCTTGTGAGTAGGAAGCACAGTTCTTTTGTTCTGAGCAAGTTCACTGTTCGGACCCCATAGGAAACACAGTAGAGTAGAAGAGTGCTCTTTTCTCTAAAGCAGAGTGTGTTTCTTGTAAGGCGATGTAGCGTTTTTTTCCCAGTCCTAAATGGAGTTGAATCACATGCAGTTTGTGGTCCTACGAGCAAGAGTTGTTTTCTGGTAAGGAAAGTCACTATTGCGCTCCCATTGCATTACACAGAACAAATAGCATTCGCGTCTGTTCCCAGCAAGTACAGTATATCGGACTGAAGAGGAGCTACTGTTTTTGTTAGTTTCCTAAGGAGAATTGAACTAGATATGGCCCGTGTGTGTAGGAAGCACAGTTCTTATGTTCTGAGCAAGCTCACTGTTCTGGCCGTATAGGAAACAGAGTAGAGTAGAAGAGTGCTCTTTTCTCTAAAGCAGAGTGTGTTTCTTGTAAGGCGAGCTAGCTTTTGTTTCCTAGTCCTAAATGGAGTTGAATCACATGCAGTTTCTGGTCCTACGAACAAGAGTTGTTTTCTGGTAAGGAAAGTCACTTTGCGCTCCCATTGCCATTCACAGTGCAAATAGCACTCCTGTCTGTTCCCAGCAGTACAGTGTATTGGACTGAATAGGTGCTACTGTTCTTGTCAGTTTCTTAAGCAGAGTTGAACTAGAAATGATCCGTGTGTGTAGGAAGCACAGTTCTTTTGTTCTGAGCAAGCTCACTGTTTGGACACCATAGGAAACACAGTAGAGTAGAAGAGTGCTCTTTTCTCAAAAGCAGAGTGTGTTTTTTGTAAGGCAAGCTATCGTTTATTTCCCAGTCCTAAATGGAGTTGAATCACATGCAGTTTCTGGTCCTACGAGCAAGAGTTGTTTTCTGGTAAGGAAAGTCACTATTGCGTTCCCTTTGCCATACACAGTGCAAATAGCACTCGCGTCTGTTCCCAGCAAGTACAGTGTATCAGACTGAGGAGGAGCTACTGTTAATGTCAGTTTTCTAAGAACAGTTGAACTAGATATGGCCTGTGTGTGTAGGAAGCACAGTTCTTTTGTTCTGAGCAAGTTCACTGTTCTGGCCCTATAGGAAACACAGTAGAGTAGAAGAGTGCTCTTTTCTCAAAGCAGAGTGTGTTTCTTGTAAGGCGAGCTAGCATTTGTTTCCTAGTCCTAAATGGAGTTGAATCACATGCAGTTTCTGGTCCTACGAACAAGAGTTGTTTTCTGGTAAGGAAAGTCACGTTGCGCTCCCATTGCCATTCACAGTGCAAATAGCACTCCCGTCTGTTCCCAGCAAGTACAGTGTATTGGACTGAATAGGTGCTACTGTTCTTGTCAGTTTCCTAAGCAGAGTTGAACTAGAAATGATCCGTGTGTGTAGGAAGCACAGTTCTTTTGTTCTGAGCAAGCTCACTGTTTGACCCCATAGGAAACACAGTAGAGTAGAAGAGTGCTCTTTTCTCTAAAGCAGAGTGTGTTTCTTGTAAGGCGAGCTAGCGTTTGTTTCCCAGTCCTAAATGGTGTTGAGTCACATGCAGTTTTTGGTCCTACGAGCAAGAGTTGTTTTCTGGTAAGAAGAGTCACTATTGCGCTGCCATTGCCATACACAGGACAAATAGCACTGGCGTCTGTTCGCAGCAAGTACAGTGTATTGGACTGAAGAGGATGTACTGTTATTGTCAGGTTCCGAAGCAGAATTGAACTAGATATGGCCATGTGTGTAGGAAGCACAGTTCTTTTGTTCTGAGCAAGCTCACTGTTCGGACACCATAGGAAACACAGTAGAGTAGAAGAGTGCTCTTTTCTCAAAAGCAGAGTGTGTTTTTTGTAAGGCAAGCTATCGTTTATTTCCCAGTCCTAAATGGAGTTGAATCACATGCAGTTTCTGGTCCTACGAGCAAGAGTTTTTTTCTGGTAAGGAAAGTCACTATTGCGCTCCCTTTGCCATACACAGTGCAAATAGCACTCGCGTCTGTTCCCAGCAAGTCCAGTGTATCGTCCTGTAGAGGAGCTACTGTTCTTGTCAGTTTCCTAAGCAGAGTTGAACTAGATATGGCCCGTTTGTTTAGGAAGCACAGTTATTATGTTGTGAGCAAGCTCACTGTTCTGGCCCTATAGGAAACACAGTAGAGTAGAAGAGTGCTCTTTTCTCAAAAGCAGAGTGTGTTTCTTGTAAGGCAAGCTAGCATTTGTTTCCCAGTCCTAAATGGAGTTGAATCACATGCAGTTTGTGGTCCTACGAGCAAGAGTTGTTTTCTGGTAAGGAAAGTCACTATTGCGCTCCCCTTGCCATACACAGTGCAAATAGCACTCGCATCTGTTCCCACCAAGTACAGTGTATCAGACTGAAGAGGAGCTACTGTTCTTGTCAGTTTCCTAAGCAGAGTTGAACTAGATATGACCCATGTGTTTAGGAAGCACAGTTCTTTTGTTCTGAGCAAGCTCACTGTTCGGACCCCATAGGAAACACAGTAGAGTAGAAGAGTGCTCTTTTCTCAAAAGCAGAGTGTGTTTCATGTAAGGCGAGCGAGCATTTGTTTCCCAGTCCTAAACGGAGTTGAATCACATGCAGTTTCTGGTCCTACGAGCAAGAGTTGTTTTCTGGTAAGGAAAGTCACTATTGTGCTCCCTTTGCCATACACAGTGCAAATAGCACACGCGTCTGTTCCCAGCAAGTACACTGTATCGGACTGAAGAGGAGCTACTGTTCTTGTCAGTTTCCTAAGCAGAGTTGAACTAGATATGGCCCTTGTAGTCTAGGAAGCACAGTTCATTTGTTCTGAGCAAGCTCACTGTTCGGACACCATAGGAAACACAGTAGAGTAGAAGAGTGCTCTTTTCTCTAAAGCAGAGTGTGTTTCTTGTAAGGCGAGCTAGCGTTTGTTTCCCAGTCCTAAATGGAGTTGAGTCACAGGCAGTTTTTGGTCCTACGACCAAGAGTTGTTTTCCGGTAAGAAGAGTCACTATTGTGCTCCAAATGCCATACACAGTGCAAATAGCACTCGTGTCTGTTCCCAGCAAGTACAGTGTATTGGACTGAATAGGAGCTACTGTTCGTGTCAGTTTCCTAAGCAGAGTTGAACTAGATATGGTCCATGTGTGTAGGAAGCACAGTTCTTTGTTCTGAGCAAGCTCACTGTTCGGACCCCATAGGAAACACAGTAGAGTAGAAGAGTGCTCTTTTCTCTAAAGCAGAGTGTTTTTCTTGTAAGGCGAGCTAGCATTTGTTTCCCAGTCCTAAACGGAGTTGAATCACATGCAGTTTCTGGTCCTACGAGCAAGAGTTGTTTTCTGGTAAGGAAAGTCACTATTGTGCTCCCTTTGCCCTACACAGTGCAAATAGCACACGCCTCTGTTCCCAGCATGTACACTGTATCGGACTGAAGAGGAGCTACTGTTCTTGTCAGTTTCCTAAGCAGAGTTGAACTAGATATGGCCCTTGTGTCTAGGAAGCACAGTTCATTTGTTCTGAGCAAGCTCACTCTTCTGGCCCTATAGTAAACACAGTAGAGTAGAAGAGTGCTCTTTTCTCAAAAGCAGAGTGTGTTTCTTGTAAGGCGAGCTAGCGTTTGTTTCCCAGTCCTAAAGGGAGTTGAGTCACATGCAGTTTTTTGTCCTACGAGCAAGAGTTGTTTTCTGGTAAGAAGAGTCACTATTGTGCTCCAATTGCCATACACAGTGCAAATAGCTCTCGTGGCTGTACCCAGCAAGTACAGTGTATCAGACTGAGGAGGAGCTAATGTTCCTGTCAGTTTCCTAAGCAGAGTTGAACTAGATATGGCCCGTGTGTGTAGGAAGCACAGTTCTTATGTTCTGAGCAAGCTCACTGTTCTGGCCGTATAGGAAACAGAGTAGAGTAGAAGAGTGCTCTTTTCTCTAAAGCAGAGTGTGTTTCTTGTAAGGCGAGCTAGCTTTTGTTTCCTAGTCCTAAATGGAGTTGAATCACATGCAGTTTCTGGTCCTACGAACAAGAGTTGTTTTCTGGTAAGGAAAGTCACTTTGCGCTCCCATTGCCATTCACAGTGCAAATAGCACTCCTGTCTGTTCCCAGCAGTACAGTGTATTGGACTGAATAGGTGCTACTGTTCTTGTCAGTTTCTTAAGCAGAGTTGAACTAGAAATGATCCGTGTGTGTAGGAAGCACAGTTCTTTTGTTCTGAGCAAGCTCACTGTTTGGACACCATAGGAAACACAGTAGAGTAGAAGAGTGCTCTTTTCTCAAAAGCAGAGTGTGTTTTTTGTAAGGCAAGCTATCGTTTATTTCCCAGTCCTAAATGGAGTTGAATCACATGCAGTTTCTGGTCCTACGAGCAAGAGTTGTTTTCTGGTAAGGAAAGTCACTATTGCGTTCCCTTTGCCATACACAGTGCAAATAGCACTCGCGTCTGTTCCCAGCAAGTACAGTGTATCAGACTGAGGAGGAGCTACTGTTACTGTCAGTTTTCTAAGAACAGTTGAACTAGATATGGCCTGTGTGTGTAGGAAGCACAGTTCTTTTGTTCTGAGCAAGTTCACTGTTCTGGCCCTATAGGAAACACAGTAGAGTAGAAGAGTGCTCTTTTCTCAAAGCAGAGTGTGTTTCTTGTAAGGCGAGCTAGCATTTGTTTCCTAGTCCTAAATGGAGTTGAATCACATGCAGTTTCTGGTCCTACGAACAAGAGTTGTTTTCTGGTAAGGAAAGTCACGTTGCGCTCCCATTGCCATTCACAGTGCAAATAGCACTCCCGTCTGTTCCCAGCAAGTACAGTGTATTGGACTGAATAGGTGCTACTGTTCTTGTCAGTTTCCTAAGCAGAGTTGAACTAGAAATGATCCGTGTGTGTAGGAAGCACAGTTCTTTTGTTTGAGCAAGCTCACTGTTTGGACCCCATAGGAAACACAGTAGAGTAGAAGAGTGCTCTTTTCTCTAAAGCAGAGTGTGTTTCTTGTAAGGCGAGCTAGCGTTTGTTTCCCAGTCCTAAATGGTGTTGAGTCACATGCAGTTTTTGGTCCTACGAGCAAGAGTTGTTTTCTGGTAAGAAGAGTCACTATTGCGCTGCCATTGCCATACACAGGACAAATAGCACTGGCGTCTGTTCGCAGCAAGTACAGTGTATTGGACTGAAGAGGATGTACTGTTATTGTCAGGTTCCGAAGCAGAATTGAACTAGATATGGCCATGTGTGTAGGAAGCACAGTTCTTTTGTTCTGAGCAAGCTCACTGTTCGGACACCATAGGAAACACAGTAGAGTAGAAGAGTGCTCTTTTCTCAAAAGCAGAGTGTGTTTTTTGTAAGGCAAGCTATCGTTTATTTCCCAGTCCTAAATGGAGTTGAATCACATGCAGTTTCTGGTCCTACGAGCAAGAGTTTTTTTCTGGTAAGGAAAGTCACTATTGCGCTCCCTTTGCCATACACAGTGCAAATAGCACTCGCGTCTGTTCCCAGCAAGTCCAGTGTATCGTCCTGTAGAGGAGCTACTGTTCTTGTCAGTTTCCTAAGCAGAGTTGAACTAGATATGGCCCGTTTGTTTAGGAAGCACAGTTATTATGTTGTGAGCAAGCTCACTGTTCTGGCCCTATAGGAAACACAGTAGAGTAGAAGAGTGCTCTTTTCTCAAAAGCAGAGTGTGTTTCTTGTAAGGCAAGCTAGCATTTGTTTCCCAGTCCTAAATGGAGTTGAATCACATGCAGTTTGTGGTCCTACGAGCAAGAGTTGTTTTCTGGTAAGGAAAGTCACTATTGCGCTCCCCTTGCCATACACAGTGCAAATAGCACTCGCATCTGTTCCCACCAAGTACAGTGTATCAGACTGAAGAGGAGCTACTGTTCTTGTCAGTTTCCTAAGCAGAGTTGAACTAGATATGACCCATGTGTTTAGGAAGCACAGTTCTTTTGTTCTGAGCAAGCTCACTGTTCGGACCCCATAGGAAACACAGTAGAGTAGAAGAGTGCTCTTTTCTCAAAAGCAGAGTGTGTTTCATGTAAGGCGAGCGAGCATTTGTTTCCCAGTCCTAAACGGAGTTGAATCACATGCAGTTTCTGGTCCTACGAGCAAGAGTTGTTTTCTGGTAAGGAAAGTCACTATTGTGCTCCCTTTGCCATACACAGTGCAAATAGCACACGCGTCTGTTCCCAGCAAGTACACTGTATCGGACTGAAGAGGAGCTACTGTTCTTGTCAGTTTCCTAAGCAGAGTTGAACTAGATATGGCCCTTGTAGTCTAGGAAGCACAGTTCTTTTGTTCTGAGCAAGCTCACTGTTCGGACACCATAGGAAACACAGTAGAGTAGAAGAGTGCTCTTTTCTCTAAAGCAGAGTGTGTTTCTTGTAAGGCGAGCTAGCGTTTGTTTCCCAGTCCTAAATGGAGTTGAGTCACAGGCAGTTTTTGGTCCTACGACCAAGAGTTGTTTTCCGGTAAGAAGAGTCACTATTGTGCTCCAAATGCCATACACAGTGCAAATAGCACTCGTGTCTGTTCCCAGCAAGTACAGTGTATTGGACTGAATAGGAGCTACTGTTCGTGTCAGTTTCCTAAGCAGAGTTGAACTAGATATGGTCCATGTGTGTAGGAAGCACAGTTCTTTGTTCTGAGCAAGCTCACTGTTCGGACCCCATAGGAAACACAGTAGAGTAGAAGAGTGCTATTTTTTCTCAAAAGCAGAGTGTGTTTCATGTAAGGCGAGCTAGCATTTGTTTCCCAGTCCTAAATGGCATTGAATCACATGCAGTTTGTGGTCCTATGAGCAAGAGTTGTTTTTGGTAAGGAAAGTCACTATTGCGCTCATTGCCATACACAGTGCAAGTAGCACTCGTGTCTGTTCCCAGCAAGTACAGTGTATTGGACTGAAGAGGATCTACTGTTCTTGTCAGTTTCCTAAGCAGAGTTGAACTAGATATAGCCCGTGTTTGTAGGAAGTACAGTTATTATGTTCTGAGCAAGCTCACTGTTCTGGCCCTATAGGAAACACAGTAGAGTAGAAGAGTGCTCTTTTCTCTAAAGCAGAGTGTGTTTCTTGTAAGGCGAGCTCGCGTTTGTTTTCCAGTCCTAAATGGAGTTGAGTCGCAGACAGTTTTTGGTCCTACGAGCAAGAGTTGTTTTCTGGTAAGAAGAGTCACTATTGCGCTCCAAATGCCATAAACAGTGAAAATAGCACTCGCGTCTGTTCCCAGCAAGTATATTGTATTGGACTGAATAGGAGCTACTGTTCTTGTCAGTTTCCTAAGCAGAGTTGAACTAGATATGGTCCATGTGTGTAGGAAGCACAGTTCTTTTGTTCTGAGCAAGCTCACTGTTCGGACCCCATAGGAAACACAGTAGAGTAGAAGAGTGCTCTTTTCTCAAAAGCAGAGTGTGTTTTTGTAAGGCGAGCTAGCGTTTGTTTCCCAGTCCTAAATGGAGTTGAATCACATGCAGTTTCTGATCCTACGAGCAAGAGTTGTTTTCTGGTAAGGAAAGTCACTATTGCGCTCCCATTGCCATACACAGTGCAAATAGCACTCGCGTCTGTTCCCAGCAAGTACAGTGTAACGAACTGAAGAAGAGCTACTGTTCTTGTCACTATCATAAGCAGAGTTGAACTAGATAAGGCCCGTGTGTGTAGGATGCACAGTTCTTATGTTCTGAGCAAGCTCACTGTTCTGGCCCTATAGGAAACACAGTAGATTAGAAGAGTGCTCCTTTCTCAAAAGCAGAGTGTGTTTCTTGTAAGGCGAGCTAGCATTTGTTTCCTAGTCCTGAATGGAGTTGAATCACATGCAGTTTCTTTTCCTACGAACAAGAGTTGTTTTCTGGTAAGGAAGTCACTATTGTGCTTCCATTGCCATACACAGGGCAAACAGCACTCGCGTATTTTCCCAGCAAGTACAGTGTATTGGACTGAATAGGAGCTACTGTTCTTGTCAGTTTCCTAAGCAGAGTTGAACTACCTATGGTCCTTGTGTGTAGGAAGCACAGTTCTTTTGTTCTGAGCAAGATCACTGTTCGGACCCCATAGGAAACACAGTAGAGTAGAAGAGTGCTCTTTTCTCTAAAGCAGAGTGTGTTTCTTGTAAGGCGAGCTAGCGTTTGTTTCCCAGTCCTAAATGGAGTTGAATCCCATGCAGTTTCTGGTACTACGAGTAAGAGTTGTTTTCTGGTAAGAAGAGTCACTATTGCACTGCCATTGCCATACACAGGACAAATAGCACTGGCGTCTGTTCGCAGCAAGTACAGTGTATTGGACTGAAGAGGATGTACTGTTATTGTCAGGTTCCGAAGCTGAATTGAAC
>NW_026738524.1:0-12000 GCF_949786415.1 Peromyscus eremicus
ATTGGACTGAAGCGGAGCTACTGTTCTTGTCAGTTTCCTAAGCAGAGTTGAACTAGATATGGCCCGTGTGTGTAGGAAGCACAGTTCTTTTGTTCGGAGCAAGCTCATTGTTCGGACCCCATATGAACCACAGTAGAATAGAAGACTGCTCTTTTCTCAAAAGCAGAGTGTGTTTCTTGTAAGGCGAGCTAGCGTTTGTTTCCCAGTCCTAAATGGATTTGAATCACATGCAGTTTTTAGTCCTACGAGCAAGAGTTGTTTTCTGGGAAGAAGAGTCACTATTGCACTCCCATTGCCACACACAGTGCAAATAGCACTCGCGTCTGTTCCCAGCAAGTACAGTGTATTGGACTGAAGAGGAGCTACTGTTCATGTCAGTTTCCTAAGCAGAGTTGAACTAATTATGGCCCCTGTGTGTAGGAAGCACAGTTCTTTTGTTCTGAGCAAGCTCACTGTTCGGACACCATAGGAAACACGGTAGAGTAGAAGAGTGCTCTTTTCTCAAAAGCAGAGTGTGTTTCTTGTAAGGCGAGCTAGCGTTTGTTTCCCAATCCTAAATGGAGATGAATCACATGCAGTTTCTTGTCCTACGAGCAAGAGTTGTTTTCTGGTAAGAAGAGTCACTATTGCGCTCCCATTGTGATACATAGGGCAAATAGCAGTGGCGTCTGTTCCCAGCATATACAGTGTATTGGACTGAAGAGGATCCACTGTTCTTGTCAGTTTCCTAAGCAGACTTGAACTAGATATCGCCCGTGTGTATAGGAAGCACAGTTCTATTGTTCTGAGCAAAGTCACTGTTCTGGCCCTATAGGAAACACAGTAGAGTAGAAGAGTGCTCTTTTCTCAAAAGCAGAGTGTGTTTCTTGTAAGGCGAGCTAGCCATTGTTTCCCAATCCTAAATGGAGATGAATCACATGCAGTTTCTTGTTCTACGAGCAAGAGTTTTTTTCTGGTAAGAAGAGTCACTATTGTGCTCCAATTGTCATACACAGGGCAAATAGCACTGGCGTCTGTTCCAAGCAAGTACATTGTATTGGAGTGAAGCAGAGCTACTGTTCATGTCAGTTTCCTAAGCATAGTTGAACTAGGTATGGCCCCTGTGTGTAGGAAGCACAGTTCTTTTGTTCTGAGTATGCTCACTGTTCTGGCACTATAGGAAACACAATAGAGTAGAAGCGTGCTCTTTTCTCAAAAGCAGAGTGTGTTTCTTGTAATGCGAGCTAGCGTTTGTTTCCCAATCCTAAATGGAGATGAATCACATGCAGTTTCTGGTCCTACGAGCTAGAGTTGTTTTCTGGTAAGAAGAGTCACAATTGCGCTCCCATTGTGATACTAGGGCAAATAGCACTCGCATCTGTTCCCAGCATGTACAGTGTATTGGACTGAAGAGGAGCTGCTGTTCATGTCAGTTTCCTAAGCAGAGTTGAACTAGATATGGCCCGTGTGTGTAGGAAGCACAATTCTTTTGTTCTGAGAATGCTCACTTTTCCGGCAACATAGGAAACACAGTAGAGTAGAAGAGTGCTCTTTTCTCAAAAGCAGAGTGTGTTTCTTGTAAGGCGAGCTAGTATTTGTTTCCCAGTCCTAAATGGAGTTGAATCACATGCAGTTTCTTCTACTACGAGCAAGAGTTGTTTTCTGGTAAGAAGAGTCACTATTGCGCTCCCATTGTGATACTAGCGCAAATAGCACTGGCGTCTGTTCCCAGCATGTACAGTGTATTGGACTGAAGAGGATCTACTGTTCTTGTCAGTTTCCTAAGCAGAGTTGAACTAGATATGGCCCGTGTGTGTAGGAAGCACAGTTCTTTTGTTCTGAGCAAGCTCACTGTTCGGACCCCATAGGAAACAAAGTAGAGTAGAAGAGTGCTCTTTTCTCAAAAGCAGAGTGTGTTTCCTGTAAGGCGAGCTAGCGTTTGTTTCCCAGTCCTAAATGGAGTTGAATCACATGCAGTTTTTTTCTTTTGACCAAGAGATGTTTTCTGCTAAGGAAAGTCACTATTGCGCTCCCATTGCCATACACACTGCAAAAAGCACTCACGTCTGTTCCCAGCAAGAACAGTGTATTGGACTGAAGAGGAGCTACTGTTCTTGTCAGTTTCCAAAGCAGAGTTGAACTAGATATGGCCCGTGTGTGTTGGAATAACAGTTCTTTTGTTCTGAGCAAGCTCACTGTTCGGACCCCATAGGAAACACAGTAGAGTAGAAGAGTGCTCTTTTCTGAAAAGCAGAGTGTGTTTCTTGTAAGGTGAGCTAGCGTTTGTTTCCCAATCCTAAATGGAGATGAATCACATGCAGTTTCTCGTCCTACGAGCAAGAGTTGTTTTCTGGTAAGAAGAGTCACTATTGCGCTCCCATTGTCATACACAGGGCAATTAGCACTGGCGTCTGTTCCCAGCATGTACAGTGTATTGGACTGAAGAGGATCTACTGTTCTTGTCAGTTTCCTAAGCAGAATTGAACTAGATATGGCCCGTGTGTGTAGGAAGCACAGTTTTTTGTTCTGAGCAAGCTCACTGTTCTGGCCCTATAGGAAACAAAGTAGAGTAGAAGAGTGCTTTTTTCTCAAAAGCAGAGTGTGTTTTTTGTAAGGGGAGCTAGCGTTTGTTTCCCAGTCTTAAATGGAGTTGAATCCCATTCAGTTTCTTGTCCTACGAGCAAGAGTTGTTTTCTGGTAAGAAGAGTCACTCTTGCGCTCCCCTTGTCATACACAGTGCAAAAAGCACTCGCGTCTGTTCCCAGCAAGTACAGTGTATTGGACTAAAGGGGAGCTACTGTTCTTGTCAGTTTCCTAAGCAGAGTTGAACTAGATATGGCCCGTGTGTGTAGGAAGCACAGTTCTTTTGTTCTGAGCAAGCTCACTGTTCGGACACCATAGGAAACACAGTAGAGTAGAAGAGTGCTCTTTTCTGAAAAGCAGAGTGTGTTTCTTGTAAGGTGAGCTAGCGTTTGTTTCCCAATCCTAAATGGAGATGAATCACATGCAGTTTCTCGTCCTACGAGCAAGAGTTGTTTTCTGGTAAGGAAAGTCACTATTGCGCTCCCATTGCCATACACAGTTCAAATAGCACTCGCGTCTGTTCCCAGCAAGTGCAGTGTATTGGACTGAAGAAGATCTACTGTTCTTGTCAGTTTCCTAAGCAGAGTTGAACTAGATATGGCCCATGTGTGTAGGAAACACAGTTCTTTTGTTCTGAGCAAGCTCTCTGTACGGACCTCATAAGAAACACAGTAGAGTAGAAGACTGCTCTTTTCTCAAAAGCAGAGTGTGTTTCTTGTGAGGCGAGCTAGCGTTTGTTTCCCAATCCTAAATGGAGATGAATATCATGCAGTTGCTTGTCCTTCAAGTAAGAGATGTTTTCTAGCAAGAAGAGTCACTATTGCGCAACCATTGTCATACACAGGGCAAATAGCACTGGCGTCTGTTCCCAGCATGTACAGTGTATTGGACTGAAGAGCATCTACTGTTCTTCTCAGTTTCCTAAGCAGAGTTGAACTAGATATGTCCCGTGTGTGTAGGAAGCACAGTTCTTTTGTTCTGAGATTGCTCAATGTTCCAGCCTTATAGGAAAGACATTAGAGTAGAAGAGTGCTCCTTTCTCAAAAGCAGAGTGTGTTTCTTGTAAGTCAAGCTAGCGTTTGTTTCCAAGTCCTAAATGGAGTTGAATCACATGCAGTTTCTGGTCCTACGAGCAAGAGTTGTTATCTGGTAAGAAGAGTCACTATTGCGCTTCCATTGTCATAAACGGGGCAAATAGCACTGGCATCTGTTCCCACCAAGTACAGTGTATTGGAATGAAGAGGAGCTGCTGTTCTTGTCAGTTTCCTAAGCATAATTGAACTAGATATGGCCCGTGTGTGTAGGAAGCACAGTTCTTTTGTTCTGAGCAAGCTCACTGTTCGGACCCCATAGGAAACACAGTAGAGTAGAGGAGTGCTCCTTTCTGAAAAGCAGAGTGTGTTTCTTGTAAGGCAAGCTAGCATTTGTTTCCCAGTCCTAAATGGAGTTGAATCACATCCTCTTTTTGGTCCTACGAGCAAGAGTTGTTTTCTGGTAATAAAGTCACTGTTGCGCTCCCATTGCCATACACAGTATAAATAGCACTCGCATCTGTTCCCAGCAAGTACAGTGTATTGGACTGAAGCGGAGCTACTGTTCTTGTCAGTTTCCTAAGCAGAGTTGAACTAGATATGGCCCGTGTGTGTAGGAAGCACAGTTCTTTTGTTCGGAGCAAGCTCATTGTTCGGACCCCATATGAACCACAGTAGAATAGAAGACTGCTCTTTTCTCAAAAGCAGAGTGTGTTTCTTGTAAGGCGAGCTAGCGTTTGTTTCCCAGTCCTAAATGGATTTGAATCACATGCAGTTTTTGGTCCTACGAGCAAGAGTTGTTTTCTGGAAAGGAAAGTCACTATTGTGCTCCCATTTACATACACAGTGCAAATAGCACTCGCATCTGTTCCCAGCAAGTACAGTGTATTGGACTGAAGATGAGCTACTGTTCTTGTCAGTTTCCTAAGCAGAGTTGAACTAGATATGGCCCCTGTGTGTAGGAAGCACAGTTCTTTTGTTCTGAGCAAGCTCACTGTTCGGACCCCATAGGAAACACAGTAGAGTAGAAGAGTGCTCTATTCTCAAAAACAGTGTGTGTTTCTTGTAAGGCGAGCTAGCGTTTGTTTCCCAGTTCTAAATGGAGTTGAATCACATGCAGTTTCTGTTCCTATGAGCAAGAATTGTTTTCTGGGAAGAAGAGTCACTATTGTGCTCCCATTGCCATACACAGTGCAAATAGCACTCTCGTCTGTTCCCAGCAAGTACAGTGTATTGACTGAAGAGGAGCTACTGTTCATATCAGTTTCCTAAGCAGAGTTGAACTAATTATGGCCCCTGTGTGTAGGAAGCACAGTTCTTTTGTTCTGAGCAAGCTCACTGTTCGGACACTATAGGAAACACGGTAGAGTAGAAGAGTGCTCTTTTCTCAAAAGCAGAGTGTGTTTCTTGTAAGGTGAGCTAGCGTTTGTTTCCCAATCCTAAATGGAGATGAATCACATGCAGTTTCTTGTCCTACGAGCAAGAGTTGTTTTCTGGTAAGAAGAGTCACTATTGCGCTCCCATTGTGATACATAGGGCAAATAGCAGTGGCGTCTGTTCCCAGCATATACAGTGTATTGGACTGAAGAGGATCTACTGTTCTTGTCAGTTTCCTAAGCAGACTTGAACTAGATATCGCCCGTGTGTATAGGAAGCACAGTTCTATTGTTCTGAGCAAACTCACTGTTCTGGCCATATAGGAAACACAGTAGAGTAGAAGAGTGCTCTTTTCTCAAAAGCAGAGTGTGTTTCTTGTAAGGTGAGCTAGCGTTTGTTTCCCAGTCCTAAATGGAGTTGAATCACATGCAGTTTTTGGTCCTACGAGCAAGAGTTGTTTTCTGGTAAGGAAAGTCACTATTGCACTCCCATTGCCATACACAGTGCAAATAGCACTCGTGTCTGTTCCCAGCAAGTACAGTGTATTGGACTGAAGCGGAGCTACTCTTCTTGTCAGTTTCCTAAGCAGAGTTGAACTAGATATGGCCCCTGTGTGTAGGAAGCACAGTTCTTTTGTTCTGAAAATGCTCACTGTTCTGGCCCTATAGGAAACACAGTAGAGTAGAAGAGTGCTCTTTTCTCAAAAGCAGAGTGTGTTTCTTGTAAGGCGAGCTAGCGTTTGTTTCCCAGTCCTAAATGGAGTTGAATCCCAAGCAGTTTCTGGTCCTACCAGCAAGAGTACTTTTCTGGTAAGAAGAGTCACTATTGTGCTCCCATTGGCATACACAAGACAAATAGCACTGGCGTCTAATCCCAGGAAGTACAGTGTATTGGACTGAAGAGGATCTACCTTTCTTGTCAGTTTCCTAAGCAGAGTTGAATTAGATATGGCCCGTGTGTGTAGGAAGCACAGTTCTTTTGTTCTGAGCAAGCTCACTGTTCGGACCCCATAGGAAACACAGTAGAGTAGAAGAGTGCTCTTTTCTCAAAAGCAGAGTGTGTTTCTTGTAAGGCAAGCTAGCATTTGTTTCCCTGTACTAAATGGAGTTGAATCACATCCTGTTTTTGGTCTTACAAGCAAGAGATGTTTTCTGGTAAGGAAAGTCACTATTGCACTCCCATTTCCAGACACAGTGCAAATAGCACTCACGTCTGTTCCAAGCAAGTACAGTGTATTGGACTGAAGAGGAGCTACTGTTCTTGTCAGTTTCCTAAGCAGAGTTGAACTAGATATGGCCCCTGTGTGTAGGAAGCACAGTTGTTTTGTTCTGAGCAAGCTCACTGTTCGGACACAATAGGAAACACAGTAGAGTAGAAGAGTGCTCTTTTCTCAAAAGCAGAGTGTGTTTCTTGTAAGCCGAGCTTGCGTTTGTTTCCCAGTCCTAAATGGAGTTGAATCACATGCAGTTTCTGGACCTATGAGCATGAATTGTTTTCTGGTAAGAAGAGTCACTATTGCGCTCCCATTGTCATACACAGGGCAATTAGCACTGGCGTCTGTTCCCAGCATGTACAGTGTATTGGACTGAAGAGAATCTACAGTTCTTGTCAGTTTCCTAAGTAGAATTGAACTAGTTATTGCCGTGTGCGTAGGAAGCACAGTTCTTTTGTTCTGAGCAAGCTCACTGTTCTGGCCCTATAGGAAACAAAGTAGAGTAGAAAAGTGATGGTTTTGAAATAGCAGAGTGTCTTTCTTGTAAGACAAGCTAGCGTTTGTTTCCCAGTCCTAAATTTAGTTGAATCACATGCAGTTTCTGGTCCTACAAGCAAGAGTTGTTTTCTGGTAAGGAAAGTCACTATTGTGATCCCATTGCCATACACAGTGCAAATAGCACTCGCGTCTGCTCCCAGCAAGTGCAGTGTATTGGACTGAAGAAGAGCTACTGTTCTTGTCAGTTTCCTAAGCAAAGTTGAACTAGATATGGCCCATGTGTGTAGGAAACACAGTTCTTTTGTTCTGAGCAAGCTCACTGTACGGACCCCATAAGAAACACAGTAGAGTAGAAGACTGCTCTTTTCTCAAAAGCAGAGTGTGTTTCTTGTAAGGCGAGCTAGCGTTTGTTTCCCAATCCTAAATGGAGATGAATCACATGCAGTTTCTTGTCCTACGAGTAAGAGATGTTTTCTGGTAAGAAGAGTCACTATTGCGCTACCATTGTCATACACAGGGCAAATAGCACTGGCGTCTGTTCCCAGCATGTACAGTGTATTGGACTGAAGAGGAGCTACTGTTCTTGTCAGTTTCCTAAGCTGAGTTGAACTAGATATGGCCCGTGTGTGTAGGAAGCACAGTTCTTTTGTTCTGAGAATGCTCACTGTTCTGGCCTTATAGGAAAGACATTAGAGTAGAAGAGTGCTCCTTTCTCAAAAGCAGAGTGTGTTTCTTGTAAGTCAAGCTAGCATTTGTTTCGCAGTCCTAAATGGAGTTGAATCACATGCAGTTTCTGGTCCTACGAGCAAGAGTTGTTTTCAGGTAAGAAGAGTCACTATTGTGCTCCCATTGTCATAAACGGGGCAAATAGCACTGGCATCTGTGTACAGATGTATTGGACTGAAGACGATCTGCTGTTCTTGTCAGTTTCCTAAGCATAATTGAACTAGATATGGCCCATGTGTGTAGGAAGCACAGTTCTTTTGTTCGGAGCAAGCTCACTGTTCGGATCCCATTAGATACAAAGAAGAGTAGAAGAGTGCTCTTTTATCAAAAGCAGAGTGTGTTTCTTGTAATGCGAACTAGCGTTTGTTTCCCAGTCCTAAATCGAGTTGAATCACATGCAGTTTCTTGTCCTATGAGCAAGAGTTGTTTTCTGGTAAGAAGAGTCACTATTGTGCTCCCATTGTCATACACAGGGCAAATAGCACTTGCGTCTGTTCCCAGCATGTACAGTGTATTGGACTGAAGAGGATCTACTGTTCTTGTCAGTTTCCTAAGCAGAATTGAACTAGATATGGCCGTATTTGTAGGAAGCACAGTTCTTTGTTCTGAGCAAACTCACTGTTCTGGCCATATAGGAAACACAGTAGAGTAGAAGAGTGCTCTTTTCTCAAAAGCAGAGTGTGTTTCCTGTAAGGTGAGCTAGGGTTTGTTTCCGAGTCCTAAATGGATTTGAATCACATGCAGTTTTTGGTCCTACGAGCAAGAGTTGTTTTCTGGTAAGGAAAGTCATTATTGCGCTCCATTGCCATACACAGTGCAAATAGCACTCGTGTCTGTTCCCAACAAGTACAGTGAATTGGACTGAAGCGGAGCTAATGTTCTTGTCAGTTTCCTAAGCAGAGTTGTACTAGATATGGCCGTGTGTGTAGGAAGCACAGTTCTTTTGTTCTGAGCAAGCTCACTGTTCGGACCCCATTGGAAACACAGTCGAGTAGAAGACTGCTCTTTTCTCAAAATCAGAGTGTCTTTCTTGTAAGGCGAGCTAGCGTTTGTTTCCCATTCCTAAATGGAGTTGAATTACATACAGTTTTTGGTCCTATGAGCAAGAGCTGTTTTCTGGTAAGGAAAGTCACTATTGTGCTCCCATAGCAATACACAGTGCAAATAGCACTTGCGTCTGTTCCCAGCAAGTACAGTGTATTGGACTGAAAAGGAGCTACTGTTCTTGTCAGTTTCCTAAGCAGAGTTGAACTAGATATGGCCCCTGTGTGTAGGAAGCACAGTTCTTTTGTTCTGAGAATGCTCACTGTTCTGGCACCATAGGAAACACAGTAGAGTAGAAGAGTGCTCTTTTCTCAAAAGCAGAGTGTGTTTCTTGTAAGGCGAGCTAGTGTTTGTTTCCCAGTCCTAAATGGAGTTGAATCACATGCAGTTTTTGGTCCTACGACCAAGAGATGTTTTCTGGTAAGGAAAGTCACTATTGCGCTCCCATTGCCATACACAGTGCAAATAGCACTCACCTCTGTTCCCAGAAAGAACAGTGTATTGGACTGAAGAGGAACTACTGTTCTTGTCAGTTACCAAAGCGGAGTTGAACTAGATATGGCCCGTGTGTGTAGGAATAACAGTTCTTTTGTTCTGAGCAAGCTCACTGTTCAGACCCCATAGGAAACACAGTCGAGTAGAAGAGTGCACTTTTCTCAAAAGCAGAGTGTGTTTCTTGTAAGGCGAGCTAGCGTTTGTTTCCCAGTCCTAAATGGAGTTTAATCACATGCAGTTTCTTGTCCTACGAGCAAGAGTTGTTTTCTGGTAAGAAGAGTCACTATTGCGCTCCCCTTGTCATACACAGGGCAAATAGCACTGGCGTCTGTTCCCAGCATGTACAGTGTATTGGACTGAAGAGGATCTACTGTTCTTGTCAGTTTCCTAAGCAGAGTTGAACTAGATATGGACCATGTGTGTAGGAAGCACAGTTCTTTTGTTCTGTGAATGCTCACTGTTCTGGCCCTATAGGAAACACATTAGAGTAGAAGACTGCTCTTTTCTCAAAAGCAGAGTGTGTTTCTTGTAAGTCGAGCTAGCGTTTGTTTCCCAGTCCTAAATGGAGTTGAATCCCATGCAGTTTCTGGTCCTACCAGCAAGAGTTCTTTTCTGGTAAGAAGAGTCACTATTGTGCTCCCATTGTCATACACGAGGCAAATAGCACTGGCGTCTAATCCCAGCAAGTACAGTGTATTGGACTGAAGAGGATCTTCCTTTCTTGTCAGTTTCCTAAGCAGAGTTGAATTAGATATGGCCCGTGTGTGTAGGAAGCACAGTTCTTTTGTTCTGAGCAAGCTCACTGTTCGGACCCCATAGGAAACACAGTAGAGTAGAAGAGTGCTCTTTTCTCAAAAGCATAGTGTGTTTCTTGTAAGGCAAGCTAGCATTTGTTTCCCTGTCCTAAATGGAGTTGAATCACATCCTGTTTTTGGTCTTACAAGCAAGAGTTGTTTTCTGGTAAGGAAAGTCACTATTGCACTCCCATTTCCAGACACAGTGCAAATAGCACTCACGTCTGTTCTAAGCAAGTACAGTGTATTGGACTGAAGCGGAGCTACTGTTCTTGTCAGATTCCTAAGTAGAGTTGAACTAGATATGGCCCGTGTGTGTAGGAAGCACAGTTCTTTTGTTCTGAGCAAGCTCACTGTTCGGATCCCATTGGATACACAGTAGAGTAGAAGAGTGCTCTTTTCTCAAAAGCAGCGTGTGTTTCTTGTAAGGCGAACTAGCGTTTGTTTCCCAGTCCTAAATCGAGTTGAATCACATGCAGTTTCTTTTCCTATGAGCAAGAGTTTTTTTCTGGTAAGAAGAGTCACTATTGCGCTCCCATTGTCATACACAGGGCAAATAGCACTTGCGTCTGTTCCCAGCATGTACAGTGTATTGGACTGAAGAGGATCTACTGTTCTTGTCAGTTTCCTAAGCAGATTTGAACTAGATATGGCCGTATTTGTAGGAAGCACAGTTCTTTGTTCTGCGCAAACTCACTGTTCTGGCCATATAGGAAACACAGTAGAGGAGAAGAGTGCTCTTTTCTCAAAAGCAGAGTGTGTTTCCTGTAAGGTGAGCTAGGGTTTGTTTCCGAGTCCGAAATGGAGTTGAATCACATGCAGTTTTTGGTCTTACGAGCAAGAGTTGTTTTCTGGTAAGGAAAGTCATTATTGCACTCCATTGCAATACACAGTGCAAATAGCACTCGTGTCTGTTCCCAACAAGTACAGTGAATTGGACTGAAGCGGAGCTAATGTTCTTGTCAGTTTCCTAAGCAGAGTTGAACTAGATATGGACCGTGTTTCTAGGAAGCACAGTTCTTTTGTTCTGAGCAAGCTCACTGTTCGGACCCCATTGGAAACACAGTCGAGTAGAAGACTGCTCTTTTCTCAAAATCAGAGTGTCTTTCTTGTAAGGCGAGCTAGCGTTTGTTTCCCAGTCCTAAATGGAGTTGAATTACATCCTGTTTTTGGTCCTACGAGCAAGAGTTGTTTTCTGGTAATAAAGTCACTGTTGCGCTCCCATTGCCATACACAGTATAAATAGCACTCGCATCTGTTCCCAGCAAGTACAGTGTATTGGACTGAAGCGGAGCTACTGTTCTTGTCAGTTTCCTAAGCAGAGTTGAACTAGATATGGCCCGTGTGTGTAGGAAGCACAGTTCTTTTGTTCGGAGCAAGCTCATTGTTCGGACCCCATATGAACCACAGTAGAATAGAAGACTGCTCTTTTCTCAAAAGCAGAGTGTGTTTCTTGTAAGGCGAGCTAGCGTTTGTTTCCCAGTCCTAAATGGATTTGAATCACATGCAGTTTTTGGTCCTACGAGCAAGAGTTGTTTTCTGGGAAGAAGAGTCACTATTGTGCTCCCATTGCCATACACAGTGCAAATAGCACTCGCGTCTGTTCCCAGCAAGTACAGTGTATTGGACTGAAGAGGAGCTACTGTTCATGTCAGTTTCCTAAGCAGAGTTGAACTAATTATGGCCCCTGTGTGTAGGAAGCACAGTTCTTTTGTTCTGAGCAAGCTCACTGTTCGGACACCATAGGAAACACGGTAGAGTAGAAGAGTGCTCTTTTCTCAAAAGCAGAGTGTGTTTCTTGTAAGGCAAGCTAGCGTTTGTTTCCCAGTCCTAAATGGAGTTGAATCACATGCAGTTTTTGGTCCTACGACCAAGAGATGTTTTCTGGTAAGGAAAGTCACTATTGCGCTCCCATTGCCAGACACAGTGCAAATAGCACTCACGTCTGTTCTAAGCAAGTACAGTGTATTGGACTGAAGAGGAGCTAGTGTTCTTGTCAGTTTCCTAAGCAGAATTGAACTAGATATGGCCGTATTTGTAGGAAGCACAGTTCTTTGTTCTGAGCAAACTCACTGTTCTGGCCATATAGGAAACACAGTAGAGTAGAAGAGTGCTCTTTTCTCAAAAGCAGAGTGTGTTTCCTGTAAGGTGAGCTAGGGTTTGTTTCCGAGTCCTAAATGGATTTGAATCACATGCAGTTTTTGGTCCTACGAGCAAGAGTTGTTTTCTGGTAAGGAAAGTCATTATTGCGCTCCATTGC
>NW_026738525.1:0-12000 GCF_949786415.1 Peromyscus eremicus
GGCCCTATAGGAAACACAGTAAAGTAGAAGATTGCTCTTTTCTCAAAACCAGAGTGTGTTTGTTGTAAGGCAAACTAGCGTTTGTTTCCCAGTCCTAAATGGAGTTGAATCACATGCAGTTTCTTGTCCTACGAGCAAGAGTTGTTTTCTGGCAAGGAAAGTCACTATTGTGCTCCTTTTGCCATACACAGTGCAAATAGCACTTGCGTCTTTTCCCAGCAAGTACAGTGTATTGGACTGAAGAGAAGCTACTGTTCTTTTCAGTTTCCTAAGCAGAGTTGAACTAGATATGGCCCGTGTGTGTAGGAAGCACAGTTCTTTTGTTCTGAGCAAGCTCACTGTTCTGGCCCTATAGAAAACACTGTAGAGTAGAAGAGTGGTCTTTTCTCAAAAGCAGAGTGTTTCTTCTAAGGCGAGCTAGCGTTTGTTTCCTAGTCCTAAATGGAGTTGAATCACATGCAGTTTCTGTTCCTATGAGCAAGAGTTGTTTTCTGGTAAGAAGAGTCACTATTGCGCTCCTATTGCCATACACAGTGCAAACAACACTCGCTACTGTTCTTTGCAAGTACAGTGTATTGGACAGAAGAGGAGCTACTGTTCTTGTCAGTTTCCTAAGCAGAGTTGAACTAGATATGGCCCGTGTGTGTAGGAAGCACAGTTCTTTTGTTCTGAGCAAGCTCACTGTTCGGACCCCATAGGAAACACAGTAGAGTAGAAGAGTGCTCTTTTCTCAAAAGCAGAGTGTGTTTCTTGTAAGGCGAGCTACCATTTGTTTCCCAGTCCTAAATGGAATTGAATCATATGCAGTTTCTGATCCTAGGAGCAAGAGTTGTTTTCTGGTAAGAAGAGTCACTATTGCACTCCCATTGACATACACAGGGCAAATAGCACTGGCGTCTTTTCCCAGCATGTACAGTGTATTGGACTGAAGAGGATCTATTGTTCTTGTCAGTTTCCTAAGCAGAGTTGAACTAGATATGGCCCGTGTGTGTAGGAAGCACAGTTCTTTTGTTCTGAGCAAGCTCACTGTTTTGGCCCTAGAGGAAACACAATAGAGTAGAAGAGTGCTCTTTTCTCAAAAGCAGAGTGTGTTTCTTGTAAGGCGAGCTTTCGTTTGTTTCCCAGTCCTCAATGGAGTTAAATCACATTCAGTTTCTGGTCCTAGGAGCAAGAGTTGTTTTATGGTAAGAAGAGTCACTATTGCACTCCCTTTGACATACACAGGGCAAATAGCACTGGGTTCTTTTACCAGCATGTACAGTGTATTGGACTGAAGAGGATCTATTGTTCTTGTCAGTTTCCTAAGCAGAGTTGAACTAGATATGGCCCGTGTGTGTAGGAAGCACAGTTCTTTTGTTCTGAGCAAGCTCACTGTTTTGGCCCTATAGGAAACACAGTAGAGTAGAAGAGTGCTCTTTTCTCAAAAGCAGAGTGTGTTTCTTGTAAGGCGAGCTAGCGTTTGTTTCCCAGTCCTAAATGTAGTTGAATCACATGCATTTTCTGGTCCTACAAGCAAGATTTGTTTTCTAGTAAGAAGAGTCACTATTGTGCTCCCATTGCCATACACAGGGCAAATAGGACTCGCGTCTGTTCCCGGGATGTACAGTGTATTGGACTGAAGAGGATCTACTGTTCTTGTCAGTTTCCTAAGCAAAGTTGAACTAGATATGGCCCGTGTGTGTTAGAAGTACACTTCTTTTGTTCTGAGCAACCTCACTCTTCTGGCCCTATAGGATACACAGTAGAGTAGAAGAGTGCTCTTTTCTCAAAAGCAGAATGTGTTTTTTGTAAGGCGAGCTAGCGTTTGTTTCCCAGTCCTAAATGGAGTTGAATCACATGCAGTTTCTGGTCCTACGAGCAAGAGTTGTTTTCTGTTAAGAAGAGTCACTATTGCGCTCCCATTGTCATACACTGTGCAAATAGCACTGGAGTCTTTTCCCAGTATGTACAGTGTATTGGACTGAAGAGGATCTACTGTTCTTGTCAGTTTCCTAAGCAGAGTTGAACTAGATATGGCCTGTGTGTGTAGGAAGCACAGTTCTTTTGTTCTGAGCAAGATCACTGTTCTGGCCCTAGAGGAAACACAGTAGAGTAGAAGAGTGCTCTTTTTTCAAAAGCAGAGTGTGTTTCTTGTAAGGTGAGCTAGCGTTTTTTTCCAAGTCCTAAATGGAGTTGAATCACATGCAGTTTTTGGTCCTACGAGCAAGGGATGTTTTCTGGTAAGGAAAGTAACTATTGCGCTCCCTTTGCCATACACAGTTCAAATAGCACTCGCGTCTTTTCCCAGCAAGTACAGTGTATTGGACTGAAGAGGAGCTACTGTTCTTGTCAGTTTCCTAAGCAGAGTTGAACTAGATATGGCCCGTGTGTGTAGGAATCACAGTTCTTTTCTTCTGAGCAAGCTCACTGTTCGGGCCCCAGAGGAAATACACTACAGTAGAAGAGTGCCCTTTTCTTAAAAGCAGAGTGTGTTTCTTGTAAGGCGAGCTAGCGTTTGTTTCTCAGTCCTAAATGGAGTTGAATCACATGCAGTTTCTGGTCCTACGAGCAAGAGTTGTTTTCTGGTAAGAAGAGTCACTAGTGAGCTCCCATTGTCATACACAGGGCATATAGCACTGGCATCTGTTCCCAGCATGTACAGTGTATTGGACTTAAGAGGATCTACTGTTCTTGTCAGTTTCCTAAGCAGAATTGATCTAGATATGGCCCGTGTGTGTAGGAAGCACAATTCTTTTGTTTTGAGCATGCTCACTGTTCTGGCCCTATAGGAAACACTGTAGAGTAGAAGAGTGCTATTTTCTCAAAAGCAGAGTGTGTTTCTTGTAAGGCGAGCAAGCATTTGTTTCCAGGTCCTAAATGTAGTTGAATCCCATGCAGTATTTCGTCCTATGAGCAAGAGTTGTTTTCTGGTAAGAAGAGTCACTATTTTGTTCCCATTGCCATACACAGTGCAAACAGCACTCGCGTCTGTTCCCAGCAAGTACAGTGTATTGGAATGAAGAGGAGCTACTGTTCTTGTCAGTTTCCTAAGGAGAGTTGAACTAGATATGGCCCGTGTGTGTAGGAAGCCCAGTTATTTTGTTCTGAGCATGCTCACTGTTCGGACCCCATAGGAAACACATTAGAGTAGAAGAGTGCTCTTTTCTAAAAAGCAGAGTTTGTTTCTTGTAAGGCGAGCTAGCGTTTGTTTCCCAGTCATACATGGAGTTGAATCACATGCAGTTTCTGGTCCTACCAGCAAGAGTTGTTTTCTGGTAAGAAGAGTCACTATTGTGCTCCCATTATCATACAAAGGGCAAATAGCACTGTCGTCTGTTCCCAGCATGTACAGTGTATTGGACTGAAGAGGATCTACTGTTCTTGTCAGTTTCCTAAGCAGAATTGAACTAGCTATGGCCGTGTGTGTAGGAAGCACAGTTCTTTTGTTCTGAGCAAGCTCACTGTTCAGGCCCTATAGGAAACACATTAGAGTAGAATACTGCTCTTTTCTCAAAAGCAGAGTGTGTTTCTTGTAAGGCGAGCTAGCATTTGTTTCCCAGTCCTAAATGAAGTTGAATCCCATGCAGTTTCTGGTCCTACGAGCAAGAGTTGTTTTCTGGTATCAAGAGTCACTATTGTGCTCCCATTGTCATACACAGGGCAAATAGCACTGGCGTCTGCTCCCAGCATGTACAGTGTATTGGACGGAAGAGGATCTACTGTTCTTGTCAGTTTCCTAAGCAGAATTGAACTAGCTATGGCCTTGTGTGTAGGAAGCACAGTTCTTTTCTTCTGAGCAAGCTCACTGTTCGGACCCCAGAGGAAACAGTAGAGTAGAAGAGTGTCCTTTTCTTAAAAGCAGAGTGTGTTTCTTGTAAGGCGAGCTAGCGTTTGTTTCTCAGTCCTAAATGGAGTTGAATCACATGCAGTTTCTGGTCCTAGGAGCAAGAGTTGTTTTCTGGTAAGAAGACTCACTAGTGAGCTCCCATTGTCATACACAGGGCATATAGCACTGGCATCTGTTCCCAGCATGTACAGTGTATCGGACTTAAGAGGATCTACTGTTCTTGTCAGTTTCCTAAGCAGAATTGATCTAGATATGGCCCGAGTGTGTAGGAAGCACAATTCTTTTGTTTTGAGCAAGCTCACTGTTCTGGCCCTATAGGAAACACAGTAGAGTAGAAGAGTGCTCTTTTCTCAAAAGCAGAGTGTGTTTCTTGTAAGGCGAGCTAGCATTTGTTTCCAGGTCCTAAATGTAGTTGAATCCCATGCAGTATTTCATCCTATGAGCAAGAGTTGTTTTCTGGTAAGAAGAGTCACTATTTTGTTCCCATTGCCATACACAGTGCAAATAGCACTCGCGTCTGTTCCCAGCATGTACAGTGTATTGGACTGAAGAGGATCTACTGTTCTTGTCAGTTTCCTAAGCAGAATTGAACTAGATATGGCCGTGTGTGTAGGAAGCACAGTTCTTTTGTTCTGAGCAAGCTCACTGTTCTGGCCCTATAGGAAACACAGTAGAGTAGAAGAGTGCTCTTTTCTCAAAAGCAGAGTTTGTTTCTTGTAAGGCGTGCTTGCGTTTGTTTCCCAGTCCTAAATGGAGTTGAATGACATGCAGTTTCTAGTCCTACGAGCAAGAGTTGTTTTCTGGAAAGGAAAGTCACTATTGTGCTCCCTTTGCCATACACAGTGCAAATAGCACTCGCGTCTGTTCCCAGCAAGTACAGTGTATTGGACTGAAGAGGAGCTACTGTTCTTGTCACTTTCCTAAGCAGAGTTGAACTAGATATGGCCCGTGTGTGTAGGAAGCACAGTTCTTTTGTTCTGAGCAAGCTCACTGTTCTGGCCCTACAGGAAACACAGTAGAGTAGAAGTGTGCTCTTTTCTCCAAAGCAGAGTGTGTTTCTTCTAAGGCGAACTAGCATTTGTTTCCAAGTCCTAAATGGAGTTGAATCACATGCAGTTTCTGGTCCTACAAGAAAGAGTTGTTTTCTGGTAAGAAGAGTCACTATTGAGCTCCCATTACCATACACAGGGTAAAAAGCACTCCCGTCTGTCCCAGCATGTACAGGGTATTGCACTGAAGAGGATCAACTGTTCTTGACAGTTACCTAAGCAGAGTTGAACTAGATATGGCCCGTGTGTGTAGGAAGCACAGTTCTTTTGTTCTGAGCAAGCTCACTGTTCGGACCACATAGGAAACCCAGTAGAATAGAAGAGTGCTCTTTTCTCAAAAGCAGAGTGTGTTTCTTGTAAGGCTAGCTAGTGTTTGTTTCCCAGTCAGAAACAGATTTGAATCTCATGAGTTTCTGGTCCTAGGAGCAAGAGTTGTTTTCTGGTAAAAGGAGTCACTCTTTCGCTCCCATTGCCATACACAGTGCAAATAGGACTCGCGTCTGTTCCCAGCATGTACAGTGTATTGCACTGAAGAGGATCTACTGTTCTTGTCAGTTACCTAAGCAGAGTTGAACTAGATATGGCCCGTGTGTGTAGGAAGCACAGTTCTTTTGTTCTGAGCAAGCTCACTGTTCGGACCCCATAGGAAACACAGTAGAATAGAAGAGTGCTCTTTTCTCAAAAGCAGAGTGTGTTTCTTGTAAGGCGAGCTAGCGTTTGTTTCCCAGTCCAAAATGGAGTTGAATCACATGCAGTTTCTGGTCCTACGAGCAAGGGATGTTTTCTGGTAAGGAAAGTCACTATTGTGCTCCCTTTGCCATAAACAGTGCAAATAGCACTCACGTCTGTTCCCAGCAAGTACAGTGTATTGGACTGAAGAGGAGCTACTATTCTTGTCAGTATCCTAAGCAGAGTTGAACTAGATATGGCCCGTGTGTGTAGGAAGCACAGTTCTTTTGTTCTGAGCAAGCTCACTGTTCTGGCCCTATAGACAACACAGAAGAGTAGAAGAGTGCTCTTTACTCAGAAGCAGAGTTTGTTTCTTGTAAGGCGAGCTAGCGTTTGTTTCCCAGTCCTAAATGGAGTTGAATTTCATGCAGTTTCTTGTCCTATGAGCAAGAGTTGTTTTCTGGTAAGAAGAGTCACTATTGTGCTCCCATTGCCATACACAGTGCAAACAACATTCGCTACTGTTCTTTGCAAGTACAGTGTATTGGACAGAAGAGGAGCTACTGTTCTTGTCCGTTTCCTAAGCAGAGTTGAACTAGATATGGCCCGTGTTTGTAGGAAGCACAGTCCTTTTGCTCTGAGCAAGCTCACTGTTCGGACCCCATAGGAAACACAGTAGAGTAGAAGAGTGCTCTTTTCTCAAAAGCAGAGTGTATTTCTTGTAAGGCTAGCTAGCGTTTGTTTCACAGTCCTAAATGGAGTTGAATCACATGTATTTCTGATCCTAGGAGCAAGAGTTGCTTTCTGGTAAGAAGAGTCACTATTGTGCTCCCATTGTCATACACAGGGCAAATAGCACTGGCGTGTGTTCCCAGCATGTACAGTGTATTGGACTGAAGAGGATCTACTGTTCTTGTCAGTTTTCTAAGCAGAGTTAAACAAGATATGGCCCGTGTGTGTAGGAAGCAGAGTTCTTTTGTTCTGAGCAAGCTCACTGTTTTGGCCCTATAGGAAACAAAGTAGAGAAGAAGAGTGCTCTTTTCTCAAAAGCAGAGTGTAGCCGGGCGGTGGTGGCGCACGCCTTTAATCCCAGCACTCGGGAGGCAGAGCCAGGCGGATCTCTGTGAGTTCGAGGCCAGTCTGGGCTACCAAGTGAGTTCCAGGAAAGGCGCAAAGCTACACAGAGAAACCCTGTCTCGAAAACCAAAAAAAAAAAAAAAAAGCAGAGTGTGTTTCTTGTAAGGAGAGCTAGCGTTTGTTTCCCAGGCCTAAATCGAGTACAATCACATGCAGTTTCTGGTCCTACGAGCAAGAGTTGTTTTCTGGTAAGAAGAGTCACTATTGTGCTCCCATTGCCACACACAGTGCAAATAGCACTCGTGTCTGCTCCCAACAAGTACAGTGTATTGGACTGAAGAGGAGTTACTGTTCTTGTCAGTTTCCTAAGCAGAGTTGAACTAGATATAGCCCGTGTGTGTAGGAAACACAGTTCTTTTGTTCTGAGCAAGCTCACTGTTCTGGCCCTATAGGAAACACAGTAGAGTAGAAGAGTGCTCTTTTCTCAAAAGCAGAGCATGTTTCTTGTAAGGAGAGCTAGCGTTTGTTTCCCAGTCCTAAATGGAGTTGAATCACATGCAGTTTTTGGTCCTAAGAGCAATGGATATTTTCTGGTAAGGAAAGTCACTATTGCGCTCTCTTTGCCATACACTTTTCAAATAGCACTCGCGTCTGTTCAGAGCAAGTACAGTGTATTGGACTGTAGAGGAGCTACTGTTCTTGTCAGTTTCCTGAGCAGAGTTGAACTAGATATGGCCCGTGTGTGTAGGAAGCACAGGTCTTTTGTTCTGTGCAAGCTCACTGTTCGGACCACATAGGAAACACAGTAGAATAGAAGAGTGCTCTTTTCTCAAAAGCAGAGTGTGTTTCTTGTAAGGCGAGCTAGCATTTGTTTCCCAGTCCTAAATGGACTTGAATCACATGCAGTTTCTGGTCCTACGAGCAAGAATTGTTTTCTGGTAAGAAGAGTCACTATTGCGCTCCCATTGACATACACAGGGCAAATAGCACTCGTGTCTGTTCCCAGCAAGTACAGTGTATTAGACAGAAGAGGAGCTACTGTTCTTGTCAGTTTCCTAAGCAGAGTTGAAGTAGTTATCCCGTGTGTGTAGGAAGCACAGTTCTTTTGTTCTGAGCAAGCTCACTGTTCAGACCCCATAGGAAACACAGTAGAATAGAAGAGTGCTCTTTTCTCAAAAGCAGAGAGTGTTTCTTGTAAGGCGAGCTAGTGTTTTTTTCCCAGTCCTAAATAGCGTTGAATCACATGCAGTTTCTGGTCCCACGAGCAAGAGTTGTTTTCTGGTAAGAAGAGTCACTATTGTGCTCCCATTGTCATACACTGGGCAAATAGCACTGGCCTCTGTTCCCAGCATGTACAGTGTATTGGACTGAAGAGGATCTACTGTTCTTGTCAGTATCCTAAGCAGAGTTGAACTAGATATGGCCCGTGTGTGTAGGAAGCACAGTTCTTTTGTTCTGAGCAAGCTCACTGTTCTGGCCATATAGGAAACACAGTAGAGTAGAAGAGTGCTCTTTTCTCAAAAGCAGAGTGTGTTTCTTGTAAGGTGAGTTAGCGTTTGTTTCCCAGTCCTAAATGGAGTTGAATCACATGCAGTTTTTGGTCCTACGAGCAAGGGATGTTTTCTGGTAAGGAAAGTCACTATTGCGCTCCCTTTGCCATACACAGTTCAAATAGCTCTCGCGTCTTTTCCCAGCAAGTACAGTGTATTGGACTGAAGAGGAGCTACTGTTCTTCTCAGTTTCCAAGCAGAGTTGAACTAGATATGGCCTGTGTGTGTAGGAAGCACAGTTCTTTTGCTCTGAGCCAGCTCACTGTTCTGGCCCTATAGGAAACACAATAGAGTAGAAGAGTGCTCTTTTCTCAAAAGCAGAGTGTGTTTCTTCTAAGGAGAGCTAGCGTTTGTTTCCAAGTCCTAAATGGAGTTGAATCACATGCAGTTTCTGGTCCTACGAGCAAGAGTTGTTTTCTGGTAAGAAGAGTCACTATTGCGCTCCCATTGCCATACACAGGGCAAATAGCACTCGCGTCTGTTCCCAGGATGTACAGTGTATTGGACTGAAGCGGATCTACTGTTCTTGTCAGTTTTCTAAGCAGAGTTGAACTAGATATGGCCCGTTTGTGTAGGAAGCACAGTTCTTTTGTTCTGAGCAAGCTCACTGTTCTGGCCGTATAGGAAACACAGTAAAGTAGAAGATTGCTCTTTTCTGAAAACCAGAGTGTGTTTGTTGTAAGGCGAACTAGCGTTTGTTTCCCAGTCCTAAATGGAGTTGAATCACATGCAGTTCCTGGTCCTACGAGCAAGAGTTGTTTTCTGGCAAGGAAAGTCACTATTGTGCTCCTTTTGCCATACAGAGTGCAAATAGCACTTGCGTCTGTTCCCAGCAAGTACAGTGTATTGGACTGAAGAGGTGCTACTGTTCTTGTCAGGTTCCTAAGCAGAGTTGAACTAGATATGGCCTGTGTGTGTAGGAAGCACAGTTCTTTTGTTCTGAGCAAGCTCACTGTTCTGGCCCTATGGAAAACACAGTAGAGTAGAAGAGTGGTCTTTTCTCAAAAGCAGAGTGTTTCTTCTAAGGCGAGCTAGCGTTTGTTTCCTAGTCCTAAATGGAGTTGAATCACATGCAGTTTCTGTTCCTATGAGCAAGAGTTGTTTTCTGGTAAGAAGAGTCACTGTTGCCCTCCTATTGCCATACACAGTGCAAACAACACACGCTACTGTTCTTTGCAAGTACAGTGTATTGGACAGAAGAGGAGCTACTGTTCTTGTCAGTTTCCTAAGCAGAGTTGAACTAGATATGGCCCGTGTGTGTAGGAAGCACAGTTCTTTTGTTCTGAGCAAGCTCACTGTTCGGACCCCATAGGAAACACAGTAGAGTAGAAGAGTGCTCTTTTCTCAAAAGCAGAGTGTGTTTCATGTAAGGCGAGCTACCGTTTGTTTCCCAGTCCTAAATGGAATTGAATCACATGCAGTTTCTGATCCTAGGAGCAAGAGTTGTTTTCTGGTAAGAAGAGTCACTATTGCACTCCCATTGACATACACAGGGCAAATAGCACTGGCGTCTTTTCCCAGCATGTACAGTGTATTGGACTGAAGAGGATCTATTGTTATTTTCAGTTTTCTAAGCAGAGTTGAACTAGATATGGCCCGTGTGTGTAGGAAGCACAGTTCTTTTGTTCTGAGCAAGCTCGCTGTTTTGGCCCTAGAGGAAACACAATAGAGTAGAAGAGTGTTCTTTTCTCAAAAGCAGAGTGTGCTTCTTGTAAGGCGAGCTTGCGTTTGTTTCCCAGTCCTAAATGGAGTTAAATCACATTCAGTTTCTGGTCCTAGGAGCAAGAGTTGTTTGCTGGTAAGAAGAGTCACTATAGCGCTCCCTTTGACATACACAGGGCAAATAGCACTGGCGTCTTTTCCCAGCATGTACAGTGTATTGGACTGAAGAGGATCTATTGTTCTTGTCAGTTTCCTAAGCAGAGTTGAACTAGATATGGCCCGTGTGTGTAGGAAGCACAGTTCTTTTGTTCTGAGCAAGCTCACTGTTTTGGCCCTATAGGAAACACAATACAGTAAAAGAGTGCTCTTTTCTCAAAAGCAGAGTGTGTTTCTTGTAAGGCGAGCTAGTGTTTGTTTCCCAGTCCTAAATGTAGTTGAATCACATGCATTTTCTGGTCCTACAAGCAAGATTTGTTTTCTAGTAAGAAGAGTCACTATTGTGCTCCCATTGCCATACACAGGGCAAATAGGACTGGCGTCTGTTCCCAGGATGTACAGTGTATTGGACTGAAGAGGATCTACTGTTCTTGTCAGTTTCCTAAGCAGAGTTGAACTAGATATGGCCCGTGTGTGTTAGAAGTACACTTCTTTTGTTCTGAGCAACCTCACTCTTCTGGCCCTATAGGATACACAGTAGAGTAGAAGAGTGCTCTTTTCTCAAAAGCAGAATGTGTTTTTTGTAAGGCGAGCTAGCGTTTGCTTCCCAGTCCTAAATGGAGTTGAATCACATGCAGTTTCTGGTCCTACGAGCAAGAGTTGTTTTCTGGTAAGAAGAGTCACTATTGCGCTCCCCTTGTCATACACTGGGCAAATAGCACTGGAGTCTGTTCCCAGCCTGTAAAGTGTATTGGACTGAAGAGGATCTACTGTTCTTTTCAGTTTCCTAAGCAGAGTTGAACTAGATATGGCCTGTGTGTGTAGGAAGCACAGTTCTTTTGTTCTGAGCAAGCTCACTGTTCTGGCCCTATAGGAAACACAGTAGAGTAGAAGACTGCTCTTTTCTCAAAAGCAGAGTGTGTTTCTTGTAAGGTGAGCTAGCGTTTGTTTCCCAGTCCTAAATGGAGTTGAATCACATGCAGTTTTTGGTCCTACAAGCAAGGGATGTTTTCTGGTAAGGAAAGTCACTATTGCGCTCCCTTTGCCATACACAGTTCAAATAGCACTCGCGTCTTTTCCCAGCAAGTACAGTGTATTGGACTGAAGAGGAGCTACTGTTCTTCTCAGTTTCCTAAGCAGAGTTGAACTAGATATGGCCCGTGTGTGTAGGAAGCACAGTTCTTTTGTTCTGAGCAAGCTCGCTGTTTTGGCCCTAGAGGAAACACAATACAGTAGAAGAGTGCTCTTTTCTCAAAAGCAGAGTGTGTTTCTTGTAAGGCGAGCTTGCGTTTGTTTCCCAGTCCTAAATGGAGTTAAATCACATTCAGTTTCTGGTCGTATGAGCAAGAGTTGTTTTCTGGTAAGAAGAGTCACTATTGCGCTCCGTTTGACATACACAGGGCAAATAGCACTGGCGTCTTTTCCCAGCATGTACAGTGTATTGGACTGAAGAGGATCTATTGTTCTTGTCAGTTTCCTAAGCAGAGTTGAACTAGATATGGCCCGTGTGTGTAGGAAGCACAGTTCTTTTGTTCTGAGCAAGCTCACTGTTTTGGCCCTATAGGAAACACAATACAGTACAAGAGTGCTCTTTTCTCAAAAGCAGAGTGTGTTTCTTGTAAGGCGAGCTAGCGTTTGTTTCCCAGTCCTAAATGTAGTTGAATCACATGCATTTTCTGGTCCTACAAGCAAGATTTGTTTTCTAGTAAGAAGAGTCACTATTGTGCTCCCATTGACATACAGAGGGCAAATAGGACTCGCGTCTGTTCCCAGGATGTACAGTGTATTGGACTGAAGAGGATCTACTGTTCTTGTCAGTTTCCTAAGCAAAGTTGAACTAGATATGGCCCGTGTGTGTTAGAAGTACACTTCTTTTGTTCTGAGCAACCTCACTCTTCTGGCCCTATAGGAAACACAGTAGAGTAGAAGAGTGCTCTTTTCTCAAAAGCAGAGCGTGTTTCTTGTAAGGAGAGCTAGCGTTTGTTTCCCAGTCCTAAATGGAGTTGAATCA
>NW_026738526.1:0-12000 GCF_949786415.1 Peromyscus eremicus
CAAGCTCACTGTTCTGGCCCTATAGGAAACACAGTAGAGTAGAAGAGTGCTCTTCTCAAAAGCAGAGTGTGTTTCTTGTAACGCGAGCTAGCGTTTGTTTCCTAGTCCTAAATGGAGTTGAATCACATGCAGTTTCAGTTCCTACGAACCAGAGTTCTTTTTTGGTAAGGAAAGTCACATTGCGCTCCCATTGCCATACACAGTGCAAATAGCACTCGTGTCTGTTCCCAGCAAGTACAGTGTATTGGACTGGATAGGTGCTACTGTTCTTGGTCAGTTTCCTAAGCAGAGTTGAACTAGATATGATCCGTGTTTGTAGGAAGAACAGTTCTTTTTTTCTTTGCAAGCTCACTCTTTGGACCCCATAGGAAACACAGTAGAGCAGAAGAGTGCTATTTTCTCTAAAGCAGAGGGTGTTACTTGTAAGGCGAGCTAGCATTTGTTTCGCAGTCCTAAATGGTGTTGAATCCCATGCAGTTTCTGGTACTACGAGCAAGAATTGTTTTCTGGTAAAAAAGAGTCACTATTGCGCTGCCATTGCCATACACAGGACAAATAGCACTGGAGTCTGTTCGCAGCAAGTACAGTATATTGGGCTGAAGAGGATCTATTGTTCTTGTCAGGTTCCTAAGCAGACTTGAACTAGTTATGGCCGTGTGTAGGAAGCACAGTTTTTTTGTTCTGAGCAAGCTCACTGTTCGGACCCCATAGGAAACACAGTAGAGTAGAAGAGTGCTTTTTTCTCAAAAGCAGAGTGTGTTTCTTTTTAAGGCGAGCTACCGTTTGTTTCCCAGTCCTAAATGGAGTGGAATCACATGCAGTTTCTGGTCCTAATCGAGCAAGAGTTGTTTCTGGTAAGGAAAGTCACTATTGTGCTCCCATTGCCATACACAGTGCAAATAGCCCTCCCATCTGTTCCAAGCAAGTACAGTGTATTGGAAAGAAGAGGAGCTACTGTTCTTGTCAGTTTCCTAAGCAGAGTTGAACTACATATGGCCCCTGTGTGTAGGAAGCACAGTTCTTTTTTTCTGAGCAAGCTCACTGTTCTGGCCCTATAGGAAACACAGTAGAGTAGAAGAGTGCTCTTTTCTCAAAAGCAGAGTGTGTTTCTTGTAAAGCAAGCTAGAGTTTGTTTCCAGTCCTAAATGGAGTTGAATCCATGCAGTTTCTGGTCCACCGAGCATGAGTTGTTTTCTGGTAAGAAGAGTCACTATTGCGCTGCCATTGCCATACACAGGACAAAGAGCATTGGCGTCTGTTCCCAGCAAGTACACAGCATTGGACTGAAGAGGAGCTACTCTTCTTGTCAGTTTACTAAGCAGAGTTGAACTAGATATGGTCCGTGTGTAGGAAGCACAGATCTTTGTTCTGAGCAAGCTCACTGTTTGGACCCCATAGGAAACACAGTAGAGTAGAAGAGTGCTCTTTTCTCTAAAGCACAGTGTGTTTCATGTAAGGCGAGCTAGCATTTGTTTCTCAGTCCTAAATGGAGTTGAATCACATGCAGTATCTGGTCCAACGAGCAACAGTTGTTTTCTGGTAAGGAAAGTCACTATTGCGCTCCCATTGCCATACACAGTGCAAATAGCACTTGCGTCTGTTCCCAGCAAGTACAGTGTATTGGACTGAAGAGGATCTACTGTTCTTGTCAGGTTCCTAAGCAGACTTGAACTAGATATGGCCGTGTGTGTAGGAAGCACAGTTTTTTTGTTTTGAGCAAGCTCACTGTTCTGGCCCTATAGGAAGCACAGTAGAGTAGCAGAGTGCTCTTTCTCAAAAGCAGAGTGTGTTTCTTGTAAAGCGAGCTAGAGTTTGGTTCCCAGTCCTAAATGGAGTTGAGTCAAATGCAGTTTTTTGTTCTATGGGCAAGAGTTGTTTTCTGGTAAGACGAGTCACTATTGTGCTCCAAATGCCATACACAGTGCAAATAGCACTGGCGTCTGTTCCCCGCAAGTACAGTGTATTGAACTGAAGAGGATCTACTGTTCTTGTCAGTTTACTAAGCAGAGTTGAACTAGATATGATCCGTGTGTGTAGGAAGCACAGTTCTTTTTTTCTGAGCAAGCTCACTGTTCTGGCCCTGTAGGAAACACAGTAGAGTAGAAGAGTGCTCTTTTTCTAAAGCAGAGTGTGTTTCTTGTAAGGCGAGCTAGCGTTTGTTTCCCAGTCCTAAATCGCGTTGAATCACATGCAGTTTGTGGTCCTACGAGCAAGAGTTGTTTTCTGGTAAGGAAAGTCACTATTGCGCTCTCATTGCCATACACAGTGTAAATAGCACTCGCGTCTGTTCCCAGCAAGTACAGTGTATTGGACTGAAGAGGAGCTACTGTTCTTGTCAGTTTTCTAAGCAGAGTTGAACTACATATGGTCCGTGTGTGTAGGAACCACAGTTCTTTTGTTCTGAGCAAGCTCACTGTTTGGACCCCATAGGAATCACATTAGAGTAGAAGAGTGCTCTTTTCTCAAAAGCAGAGTGTGTTTCTTGTAAGGTGAGCTAGCGTTTATTTCCCAGTCCTAAATGGAGTTGAATCACATGCAGTTTCTGGTCCTACGACCAAGAGTTGTTTTCTGGTAAGGAAAGTCACTATTGTGCTCCCATTGCCATACACAGTTCCAATAGCACAAGCGTCTGTTCCCAGCAAGGACAGTGTATTGGACTGAAGAGGAGCTACTGTTCTTGTCAGTTTCCTAAGCAGAGTTGAACTAGATATGGCCCGTGTGTCTACGAAGCACAGTTCATTTGTTCTGAGCAAGCTAACTGTTCTGGCCCTATAGGAAACACAGTAGAGTAGAAGAGTGCTCTTTTCTCAAAAGTAGAATGTGTTTCTTGTAACGTGAGGTAGAGTTTGTTTCCCAGTCCTAAATGGAGTTGAATCACAGACAGTTTTTGGTCCTACGAGCAAGAGTTGTTTTCTGGTAGACAAGTCACTATTGCGCTCCAAATGCCATACACAGTGCAAATAGCACTCGTGTCTGTTCCCAGCAAGTACAGTGTATTGGACTGAATAGGAGCTACTGTTCTTGTCAGTTTCCTAAGCAGAATTGAACTAGATATGGCCGTGTGTGTAGGAAGCACAGTTCTTTTGTTCTGAGCAAGCTCACTTTCGGACCCCATAGGAAACAAAGTAGAGTAGAAGAGTGCTCTTTTCCCAAAAGCAGAGTGTGTTTCTTGTAAGGCGAGCTAGCGTTTGTTTCCCAGTCCTAAATGGAGTTGAATCACATGCAGTTTCTGGTCCTACGAGCAAGAGTTGTTTTCTGGTAAGGAAAGTCACTATTGTGCTAACATTGCCATCCACAGTGTAAATAGCACTCGCGTCTGTTCCCAGCAAGTACAGTGTATCGGACTGAAGAGGAGCTACTGTTCTTGTCAGTTTCCTAAGCAGAGTTGAACTAGATAAGGCCTGTGTGTGTAGGAAGCACAGTTCTTATGTTCTGAGCAAGCTCACTGTTCTGGCCCTATAGGAAACACAGTAGAATAGAAAAGTGCTCTTTTCTCAAAAGCAGAGTGTGTTTCTTATAAGGCGAGCTAGCGTTTGTTCCCTAGTCCTAAATGTAGTTGAATCACATGCAGTTTCTGGTCCTACAAACAAGAGTTTTTTTCTGGTAAGGAAAGTCACTATTGCGCTCCCATTGCCATACACAGGGCAAATAGCACTCGGGTCTTTTCCCAGCAAGTACAGTGTATTGGACTGAAGAGGAGCTACTGTTCTTGTCAGTTTCCTAAGCAGAGTTGAACTAGTTATGGCCCGTGTGTAGGAAGCACAGTTCTTTTGTTCTGAGCAAGTTCACAGTTCTGGCCTTATAGGAAACACAGTAGAGTAGAAGATTGCTCTTTTCTCAAAAGCAGAGTGTGTTTCTTGTAAAGCGAGCTAGCGTTTGTTTCCCCGTCCTAAATGGAGTTGAATCCCATGCAGTTTCTGGTCCTACGAGCAAGAGTTGTTTTCTGGTAAGAAGAGTCACTATTGCGCTCCCATTGTCATACACAGGGCAAATAGCACTGGCATCTGATCCCAGGAAGTACAGTGTATTGGACTGAAGAGGATCTACTGTTCTTGTCAGGTTCCTACGCAGAATTGAACTAGATATGGCCATGTGTGTAGAAAGCACAGTTCTTTTGTTCTGAGCAAGCTCACTGTTTCGACCCCATAGGAAACACAGTAGAGTAGAAGAGTGCTCTTTTCTCAAAAGCAGAGTGTGTTTATTGAAAGGCGAGCTAGTGTTTGTTTCCCAGTCAGAAATGGAATTGAATCCCGTTCAGTTTCTCGTCCTACGAGCAAGAGATTTTTCTGGTAAGAAGAGTCACTATTGCGCTCCCATTGCCATAAACAGTGCAAATAGCACTGGCATCTGTTCCGTGCATGTACAGAGTATTGGACTGAAGAGGAGCTGCTGTTCTTGTCAGTTTCCTAAGCAGAGTTGAACTAGTTATGGCCCGTGTGTAGGAAGCACAGTTCTTTTGTTCTGAGCAAGTTCACAGTTCTGGCCTTATAGGAAACACAGTAGAGTAGAAGAGTGCTCTTTTCTCAAAAGCAGAGTGTCTTTCTTGTGAGCAGAGCTAGCGTCTGTTTCCCAGTCCTAAATGGAGTTGAGTCACATGCAGTTTGTGGTCCTAAGAGCAAGAGTTGTTTTCTGGTAAGTAGAGTCACTATTGCGCTCCCATTGCCATACAGAGTACAAATAACACTCGCGTCTGTTCCCAGCAAGTACAGTGTGTTAGACTGAAGAGGAGCTACTGTTCTTGTCAGTAACCTAAGCAAAGTTGAATTAGATATGGCCCATGTGTGTAGGAAGCACAGTTCTTTTGTTCTGAGCAAGCTCACTGTTGGGACCCCATAGGAAACCCAGTAGAGTAGATGAGTGCTCTTTTCTCAAAAGCAGAGTGTGTTTCTTGTAGGAGAGCTAGCATTTGTTTCCCAGTCCTAAATGGAGTTGAATCCCATGCAGTTTCTGGTCCTACGAGCAAGACTTGTTTTCTGGTAAGAAGAATCACTATTGTGCTCTCAGTGTCATACACAGTACAAATAGCATTGGCGTCGATTCCCAACATGTTCAGTGTATTGGACTGAAGAGAATCTACTGTTCTTGTCAGGTTCCTAAGCAGAATTGAACTAGATATGGTCGTGTGTGTAGGAAGCACAGTTCTTTTGTTCTGAGCAAGTACACTGTTCTGGCCCTATAGGAAACACAGTAGAGTAGAAGACTGCTCTTTTCTCAAAAGCAGAGCCTGTTTCTTGTAAGGCGAGCTAGCGTTACTTTCCCAGTCCTAAATGGAGTTGAATCACATGCAGTTTCAGGTCCTACGAACAAGAGTTGTTTTCTGGTAAGGAAAGTCACATTGCGCTCCATTGCCATACATTGCGCAAATAGCACTCGCGTCTGTTCCCAGCAAGTACAGTGTATTGGACTGAAGAGGATCTACTGTTCTTGTCAGGTTCCTAAGCAGACTTGAACTAGATATGGCCGTGTGTGTAGGAAGCACAGTTTTTTTGTTCTGAGCAAGCTCACTGTTCTGGCCCTATAGGAAACACAGTAGAGTAGAAGAGTGCTTTTTTCTCAAAAGCAGAGTGTGTTTCTTGTAAGGCGAGCTAGTGTTTGTTTCCCATTCCTAAATGGACTGGAATCACATGCAGTTTCTGGTCCTACGAGCAAGAGTTGTTTTCTGGTAAGGAAAGTCACTATTGTGCTCCCATTGCCATACACAGTGCAAATAGCCCTCCCGTCTTTTCCCAGCAAGTACAGTGTATTGGACTGAAGAGGAGCTATTGTTCTTGTCAGTTTCCTAAGAAGAGTTGAACTAGATATGGCCCCTGTGTGTAGGAAGCACAGTTCTTTTTTTCTGATTAAGCTCACTGTTCTGGCCCTATAGGAAACACAGTAGAGTAGAAGAGTGCTCTTTTCTCAAAAGCAGAGTGTGTTTCTTGTAAAGTGAGCTAGAGTTTGTTTCCCAGTCCTAAATGGAGTTGAGTCACATGCAATTTTTTGTTCTATGAGCAAGAGTTGTTTTCTGGTAAGAAGAGTCACTATTGTGCTCCAATTGCCATACACAGTGTAAATAGCACTCGCGTCTCTTCCCAGCAAGTACAGTGTATTAGACTGAAGAGGAGCTACTGTTCTTGTCAGTTTCCTAAGCAGAGTTGAACTACATATGGTCCGTGTGTTTAGGAAGCACAGTTCTTTTGTTCTGAGCAAGCTCACTGTTTGGACCCCATAGGAAACACAGTAGAGTAGAAGAGTACTCTTTTCTCTAAAGCAGTGTGTTTCTTGGAAGGCGAGCTAACGTTTGTTTCCCAGTCCTAAATGGAGTTGAATCACATGAAGTTTCTGGTCCTACGAGCAAGAGTTGTTTTCTGGTAAGGAAAGTCACTATTGCGCTCCCATTGAATACACAGTGCAAATAGCACATGCGTCTGTTCCCAGCAAGTACAGTGTATTGGACTGAAGAGGAGCTACTGTTCTTCTCATTTTCCTAAGCAGAGTTGAACTAGATATGGCCCGTGTGTCTAGGAAGCACAGTTCATTTGTTCTGAGCAAGCTAACTGTTCTGGCCCTATAGGAAACACAGTAGAGTAGAAGAGTGCTCTTTTCTCAAAAGCAGAGTGTGTTTCTCGTAAGGTGAGCTAGAGTTTGTTTCCCAGTCCTAAATGGAGTTGAGTCACATGCAGTTTATGGTCGTACGAGCAAGAGTTGTTTTCTGGTAAGATGAGTCACTATTGTGCTCCAATTTCCATACACAGTGCAAATAGCACTCACGTCTGTTCTCAGCAAGTACAGTGTATCGGACTGAAGAGGAGCTGCTGTTCTTGTCAGTTTCCTAAGCAGAGTTGAACTAGATATGGCCCGTGTGTTTAGGAAGCACAGTTATTATGTTCTGAGCAAGCTCACTGTTCTGGCCCTATAGGAAACACAGTAGAGTAGAAAAGTGCTCTTTTCTCAAAAGCAGAGTGTGTTTCTTGTAAGGCGAGCTAGCGTTTGTTTCCTAGTCCTAAATGGAGTTGAATTACATGCAGTTTCTGGTCCTACGAACAAGAGTTGTTTTCTGGTAAGGAAAGTCACTATTGCGCTCCCATTGCCATACACAGGGCAAATAGCACTCACGTCTTTTCCCAGCAAGTACAGTGTATTGGACTGAATAAGAGCTACTGTTCTTGTCAGTTTCCTAAGCAGAGTTGAACTATATATGGTCCTTGTGTGTATTAAGCACAGTTCTTTTGTTCTGAGCAAGCTCACTGTTTGGACCCCATAGGAAACACAGTAGAGTAGAAGAGTGCTCTTTTCTCTAAAGCAGAGTGTGTTTCTTGTAAGGTGAGCTAGCGTTTGTGTCTCAGACCTAAATGGAGTGGAATCACATGCAGTTTCTGGTCCTATGAGCAAGAGTTGTTTTATGGTAAGAATAGTCACTATTGCGCTGTCATTGCCATACAAAGGAGAAATAGCACTGGCATCTGTTCCCAGCAAGTACAGTGTATTGGACTGAAGAGGAGCTACTGTTCTTGTCAGGTTTCTAAGCAGAATTGAACAAGATATGGCCATGTGTAGGAAGCACAGTTCAATTGTTCTGAGCAAGCTCACTGTTCGGACCCCATAGGAAACACAGTAGAGTAGAAGAGTGCTCTTTTCTAAAAAGCAGAGAGTGTTTCTTGTAAGGCAAGCTAGCGTTTGTTTCCCAGTCCTAAATGGCGTTGAATCACATGCAGTTTGTGTTCCTAGGAGCAAGAGTTGTTTTCTGTTAAGGAAAGTCACTATTGTGCTGTCATTGCCATTCACAGTGCAAATAGCACTTGCTTCTGTTCCCAGCAAGTACAGTGTATTGGACTGAAGAGGAGCTACTGTTCTTGTCAGTTTCCTAAGCAGAGTTGAACTAGATATGGCCCATGTGTAGGAAGCACAGTTCTTTTGTTCTGAGCAAGTTCACTGTTCTGGCCTTATAGGAAACACAGTAGAGTAGAAGATTGCTCTTTTCTCAAAAGCAGAGTGTGTTTCTTGTAAGGCGAGTTACCGTTTGTTTCCCAGTCCTAAATGGAGTTGAATCCCATACAGTTTCTTGTCCCACGAGCAAGAGTTGTTTTCTGGTAAGAAGAGTCACTATTGCGCTCCCATTGTCATACACAGGGCAAATAGCACTGGCATCTGATCCAAGAAGTACAGTGTATTGGACTGAAGAGGATCTACTGTTCTTGTCAGGTTCCTACACAGAATTGAACTAGATATGGCCATGTGTGTAGAAAGCACAGTTCTTTTGTTCTGAGCAAGCTCACTGTTTGGACACCATTGGAAACACAGTAGAGTAGAAGAGTGCTCTTTTCTCAAAAGCAGAGTGTGTTTATTGAAAGGCGAGCTAGTGTTTGTTTCCCAGTCAGAAATGGAATTGAATCCCGTGCAGTTTCTTGTCCTATGAGCAAGAGAATTTTCTGGTAAGAAGAGTCACTATTGCGCTCCCATTGCCAGAAACAGTGCAAATAGCACTGGCATCTGTTTCATGCATGTACAGAGTATTGGACTGAAGAGGAGCTACTGTTCTTGTCAGTTTCCTAAGCAGAGTTGAACTAGATATGGCCCCTGTGTGTAGGAAGCACAGTTCTTTTGTTCTGAGCAAGTTCACTGTTCTGGCCCTATAGGAAACACAATAGAGTAGAAGAGTGCTCTTTTCTCAAAAGCAGAGTGTGTTTCTTGTAAGGCAAGCTAGCGTTTCTTTCCCAGTCCTAAATGGAGTTGTGTCTCATGCAGTTTCTGGTCCTATGAGCAAGAGTTGTTTTCTGGTAAGAAGAGTCACTATTGCGCTCCCTTTGTCATACACAGGGCAAATAGCACTGGTGTCTGTTCCCAGCAAGTGCAGTGTATTTGACTGAAGAGCGTATACTGTTCTTGTCAGTTTCCTAAGCAGAATTGAATTAGATACGGCCCGTGTGTGTAGGAAGCACAGTCCTTTTGTTCTGAGCAAGCTCATTGTTCTGGCCATAGAGGAAACACAGTAGAGTAGAAGAGTGCTCTTTTCTCAAAAGAAGAGTGTGTTTCTTGTGAGCAGAGCTAGCGTTTGTTTCCCAGTCCTAAATGGAGGTGAGTCACATGCAGTTTGTGGTCCTAAGAGCAAGAGTTGTTTTCTGGTAAGAAGAGTCACTATTGTGCTCCCATTGCCATAGAGAGTACAAATAGCACTCGCGTCTCTTCCCAGCAAGTACAGTGTATTAGACTGAAGAGGAGCTACTGTTCTTGTCAGTGACCTAAGCAAAGTTGAATTAGATATGGCCCATGTGTGTAGGAAGCACCGTTCTTTTGTTCTGAGCAAGCTCACTGTTTGGACCCCATAGGAAACCCAGTAGAGTAGATGAGTGCTCTTTTCTCAAAAGCAGAGTGTGTTTCTTGTAGGCGAGCTAGCGTTTGTTTCCCAGTCCTAAATGGAGTTGAATCCCATGCAGTTTCTGGTCCTACGAGCAAGAATTGTTTTCTGGTAAGAAGAATCACTATTGTGCTCTCAATGTCATACACAGTGCAAATAGCATTGTAGTCGGTTCCCAGCATGTACAGTGTATTGGACTGAAGAGAATCTACTGTTCTTGTCAGGTTCCTAAGCAGAATTGAACTAGATATGGTCGTGTGTGTAGGAAGCACAGTTCTTTTTTTCTGAGCAAGTTCACAGTTCTGGCCCTATAGGAAACACAGTAGAGTAGAAGAGTGCTCTTTTCTCAAAAGCAGAGTGTGTTTCTTGTAAGGCGAGCTAGCGTTTCTTTCCCAGTCCTAAATGGAGTTGAGTCACTTGCAGTTTCTGTTCCTATGAGCAAGAGTTGTTTTCTGGTAAGAAGAGTCACTATTGCGCTCCCATTGTCATACACAGGGCAAATATCACTGGTGCCTGTTCGCAGCATGTGCAGTGTATTTGACTGGAGGGTATACTGTTCTTGTCAGTTTCCTAAGCTGAATTGAACTAGATATGGCCGTGTGTGTAGGAAGCACACTTCTTTTGTTCTGTGCAATCTCACTGTTCTGGCCCTATAGGAAACACAGTAGAGTAGAAGAGTGCTCTTTTCTCAAAAGCAGAGTGTGTTTCTTGCATGGAGAGCTAGCGTTTTTTTTCCCAGTCCTAAATGGAGTTGAATCACATGCAGTTTCTGATCCTACGAGCAAGAGTTGTTTTCTGGTAAGGAAAGTCACTGTTGCGATCCCATTGTCATACACAGGGCAAATAGCACTGGCGTCGGTTCCCAGCATGTACAGTGTTTTGGACTGAAGAGAATCTACTGTTTTTCTCAGGTTCCTAAGCAGAAATGAACTAGATATGGCCGTGTATGTAGTAAGCACAGTTCTTTTGTTCTGAGCATGCTCACTGTTCGGACCCCATAGGAAACACAGTAGAGTAGAAGAGTGATCTTTTCTCTAAAGCAGAGTGTGTTTCTTGTAAGGCGAGCTAGCGTTTGTTTCCCAGACCTAAATGGAGTTGAATCACATGCAGTTTCTGGTCCTACAAGCAAGAGATGTTTTCTGGTAGGGAAAGTCACTATTGCGATCTCATTGACATACACAGTTCAAATAGCACTTGCTTCTGTTCCCAGCAAGTACAGTGTATTGGACTGAAGAGGAGCTTCTGTTCTTGTCAGTTTCCTAAGAAGAGTTGAACTAGATATGGCCCGTGTGTGTAGGAAGCACAGGTCTTTTGTTCTGAGCAAGCTCACTGTTTGGACCCCATAGGAAACCCAGTAGAGTAGATGAGTGCTCTTTTCTCAAAAGCAGAGTGTGTTTCTTGTAGGCGAGCTAGCGTTTGTTTCCCAGTCCTAAATGGAGTTGAATCCCATGCAGTTTCTGGTCCTACGAGCAAGAGTTGTTTTCTGGTAAGAAGAATCACTATTGCGCTCACAATGTCATACACAGTGCAAATAGCTTTGGCGTCGGTTCCCAGCAAGTACAGTGTATTGGACTGAAGAGGAGCTACTGTTATTGTCAGTTTCCTAAGCAGAGTTGAACTAGTTATGGCCCGTGTGTGTAGGAAGCCCAGTTATTTTTTTCTAAGCAAGCTCACTGTTCGGACCCCATAGGAAACACAGTAGTGTAGAGGAGTGCTCTTTTCTCAAAAGCAGAGTGTGTTTCTTGTAAGGCGGGCTAACGTTTTTTTCCCAGTGTTATATGGAGTTGAATCCCATGCAGTTTCTGATCCAAGAGCAAGAGTTGTTTTCTGGTAAGAAGAGTCACTATTCTGCTCCCATTGTCATACACAGGGCAAATAGCACTGGTGTCTGTTCCCAGCATGTACAGTGTATTGGACTGAAGAGGATCTACTGTTCTTGTCAGTTTCCTAAGCAGAATTGAACTAGATATTGCCGTGTGTGTAGGAGGCACAGTTCTCTTGTTCTGATCAAGCTCACTGTTCTGGCCCTATAGGAAACACAGTAGAGTAGAAGGGTGCTCTTTTCTCAAAAGCAGAGTGTGTTTCTTGTAAGGCGAGCTAGCGTTTGTTTCCCAGTCCTAAATGGAGTTGAATCACTTGCAGTTTCTGGTCCTATGAGCAAGAGTTGTTTTCTGGTAAGGAAAGTCACTATTGCGCTCCCATTCCCATACATAGTGCAAATAGCACTCGCGTCTGTTCCCAGCAAATACAGTGTATTGGACTGAAGAGGAGCTACTGTTCTTGTCATTTTCATAAGAGGAGTTGAACCAGATATATCCCATGTGTGTAGGAAGCACAGTTCTTTTGTTCTGAGAAAGCACACTATGCGGACATCACAGGAAACACAGTAGAGTAGATGAGTGCTCTATTCTCAAAATTTGATTGTTTTTCTTGAAAGTCGAGCTAGTGTTTGTTTCCCAGTCAGAAATGGAGTTGAGTCCCATGCAGTTTCTGGTACTACGAGCAAGAGTTGTTTTCTGGTAAGAAGAGTCACTATTGCGCTCCCATTGCCATACACAGTGCAAATAGCACTCGCGTCTGTTCCCAGCAAGTACAGTGTATTGGACTGAAGAGCAGCTACTGTTCTTGTCAGTTTCCTAAGCAGAGTTGAACTAGATATGTCCCGT
>NW_026738527.1:0-12000 GCF_949786415.1 Peromyscus eremicus
ATAGTGCCAGAACAGTGAGCTTGCTCAGAACAAGAACTGTGCTTCGTACACACACGGGCCATATCTACTTCAACTCTGCTTAGGAAACTGACAAGGACAGTAGCTTCGCTCAGTCCAATACACTGCACTGGCAGGGAACAGACAGCGACGTGCTCTTTGCACTGTGTATGGCTATGGGAGCACAATAGTTACACTCTAACGAGAAAACAACTCTTGCTCAGTAGGACAGAAACTGCATTAGATTCAACTCCATTTAGGACTGGGAAACAAACACTAGCTTGCCTCACAAGAAACACACTCTGCTTTTGAGGAAAAGGGCACCCGTCTACTCTACTGTGTTTCCTATGGGGTTCGAACAGTGAGCTTGCTCAGAACAAAAGAACTGTGCTTCCTACACACACGGGCCATATCTAGTTCAACTCTGCTTAGGAAACTGACAAGAACAGTAGCTCCTCTTCAGTCCAATACACTGTACTTACTAGAAACAGAAGCGAGTGCTATTTGTACTGTGTATGGCAATGGGAGCGCAATAGTGACTCTTCTTACCAGAAAACAACTCTTGCTCGTAGGACCAAAAACTGCATTTGATTCAACTCCATTTAGGACTGGGAAACAAATGCTAGCTTGCCTTACAAGAAACACACTCTGCTTTAGAGAAAAGAGCACTCTTCTACTCTACTGTGTTTCCTAAGGGGTTCGAACACTGAGCTTGCTCAGAACAAAAGAACTGTGCTTCCTACACACACAGGCCATATCTAGTTCAACTCTGCTTAGGAAACTGACAAGAACAGTAGCTCCTCTTCAGTCCAATACACTGTACTTGCTGGGAACAGACGCGAGTGCTATTTGTACTGTGTATGGCAATTGGAGCGCAATAGTGACTCTTCATACCAGAAAACAACTCTTGCTCGTAGGACCAGAACCTGCATGTGATTCAACTCCATTTAGTATTGGGAAACAAACGCTAGCTCGCCTTACAAGAAACACACTCAGCTTTTGAGAATAGGGCACACATCTACTCTACAGTGTTTCCTATAGGGCGAGAACAGTGAGCATGCACAGAACAAAAGAACTGTGCTTCCTACACACACGGGCCATATCTAGTCCAACTCTGCTTAGGAAACTGACGAGAACAGTAGCTCCTCTTCAGTCCAATACACTGTAATTACTGGGTACAGACGCGAGTGCTATTTGCACTGTGTATGGCAATGGGAGCACAATAGTTACTCTTCTTACCAGAAAACAACTCTTGCTCGTAGGACCAAAAACTACATGTGATTCAACTCCATTTAGGACTGGGAAACAAACGCTAACTCGCCTTAGAAGAAACACACTCTGCTTTTGAGAAAAGAGCACTTTTCTACTCTACTGTTTTTCCTATATGGCCAGAACAGTGAACTTGCTCAGAACAAAAGAACTTTGCTTCCTACACACGGGCCATATCTAATTCAATTCTGCTTAGGAAACTGACAAGAACAGTAGATCCTCTTCAGTCCAATACACTGTACTTGCTGGGAACAGACGCCAGTGCTATTTGCCCTGTGTATGACTATGGGAGCGCAATAGTGACTCTTCTTACCAGAAAACAACTCTAGCTCATAGGACCAGAAACTGCATGGGACTCAACTCCATTTAGGATTGGGAAACAAACGCTAGCTCGTCTTACAAGAAACACACTCTGCTTTTGAGAATAGGGCACCCATCTACTCTACCGTGTTTCCTATAGGGTCCAAACAGTGTGCTTGCTCAGAACGTAAGAACTGTGCTTCCTACACACACGGTCCATATCTAGTTCAACTCTGCTTAGGAAACTTACGAGAACAGTAGCTCCTCTTCAGTCCAATTCACTGTACTTACTGGGAACAGACGCGAGTGCTATTTGCACTGTGTACGGCAAGGGGGCACAATAGTGACTCTTCTTGCCAGAAAACAACTCTTGCTCTTAGGACCAGAAACTGCATTTGAAACAATCCACTTAGGACTGGGAATCAAACGCTAGCTCGCCTCACAAGAAACATGCTCTGCTTTTGAGAATAGGGCACACATCTACTCTACTGTGTTTCCTATGGGGTCCAAACAGTGAGCTTGCTCAGAACAAAAGATTTGTGCTTCCTACACACACGGGCCACATCTAGTTAAACTCTGCTTAGGAAACTGACAAGAACAGTAGCTTCTCTTCAGTCCAATACACTGTACTTGCTGGGAACAGACGCGAGTGCTATTTGCACTGTGTATGGCAATGGGAGCGCAATAGTGACTTTCCTTTCCAGAAAACAACTCTTGGTCGTAGGACCTGATACTGCATGTGATTCAACTCCATTTAGGACTGGGAAACAAACGCTAGCTCGCCTTACATGAAATACACTCTGCTTTTGAGAAATAAGCACTAATCTACTAACCTGTGTTTCCTATAGGGCCAAAATAGTGAGCTTGCTCAGAACAAAAGAACTGTGCTTCCTACACACTCGCACCATATCTAATTCAACTCTGCTTAGGAAAATAACAAGAACAGTAGCTCCTCTTCAGCCCAATACACTGTACTTGCTAGGAACAGATCCGAGTGCTATTTGCACTGTGTATGGCAATGGGAGCGCAATAGTGACTTTCCTTAACAGAAAACAACTCTTGCGTGTAGGACTGAAAACTGCATGTGATTCAACCACATTTAGAACTTGGAAACAAACGCTAGCTCGCCTTACAAGAAACACACTCTGCTTTTGAGAAAACAGCACTCTTCTACTCTATTGTGTTTCCTATAGCGCCAGAACAGTGACCTTTCTGAGTACAAAAGAACTGTGCTTCCTACACACATGGGCCATATCTAGTTCAACTCTGCTTAGGAAACTGTCAAGAACAGTAACTCCTCTTCAGTCCAATACACTGTACATGCTGGGAACAGACGACAGTGCTATTTGCCCTGTGTATGACAATGGGAGCACAATAGTGACTCTTATTTCCAGAAAAAACTCTTGCTCGTAGTTTCAGAAACTATGTGTGATTCAACTCCATTTAGGAATAGAAAACAAATGCTAGCTAGCCTTACAAGAAACACGCTCTGCTTTTTAGAATAGGGCACACATCTACTCTATTGTGTTTCCTACGGGGTCCAAACAGTGAGCTTGCTCAGAACAAAAGAACTGTGATTCCTACACACACGGGTCATATCTAGTTGAACTCTGCTTAGGAAACTGACAAGAACAGTAGCTCCTCTTCAGTCCAATACACTGTACTTGCTGGGAACAGACGCCAGTGCTATTTGCACTGTGTATGACAATGGGAGCACAATAGTGACTCTTCTTACCACAAAACATTCTTGCTCGTAGGACCAGAAACTGCATGTGATTCAACTCCATTTAGGACTGGGAAACAAAGCTAGCTTGCCTTACAAGAAACACACTCTGCTTTTGTGGAAAGAGTCATCTTCTACTCTACTGTGTTTCCTATAGGGCCAGAACAGTGAGCTTGCTGAGTACAAAAGAACTGTGCTTCCTATACACATGAGCCATATCTAGTTCAACTCTGTTTAGGATCCTGACAAGAACAGTAGATCCTCTTCAGTCCAATACACTGTACATGCTGGGAACAGACGCCAGTGCTATTTGCCCTGTGTATGACCATGGGAGCGCAACAGTTACTCTTATTACCAGAAAAAACTCTTGCTCGTAGGACCAGAAACTGCATGTGATTCAACTCCATTTAGGACTGGGAAACAAAAGCTAGCTCGCCTTACGAGAAACACACTCTGCTTTTGAGAAAAGAGCACTCTTCTACTCTACTGTGTTTTCTATGGGGTCCGAACAGTGAGCTTGCTGAGAACAAGGAACTGTGCTTCGTACACACACGGGCCATATCTAGTTCAACTCTGCTTAGGAAACTGACAAGAACAGTAGCTTCTTTCAGTCCAATACACTGTACTTGCTGGGAACAGACACAACGGCTGTTTGCACTGTGTATGGCAAAGGGAGCACAATAGTGACTCTTCTAACCAGAAAACAATTCTTGCTCGTAGGACTGAAACTGCATGTGTATTTGAACTCCATTTAGGACTGGGAAACAAATGCTAGCTTGCCTTACAAGAAACACACTCTGCTTTTGAGAAAAGGGCACCCGTCTACTCTACTGTGTTTCCTATGGGGTTCGAACAGTGAGCTTGCTCAGAACAAAAGAACTGTGCTTCCTACACACACGGGCCATATCTAGTTCAACTCTGCTTAGGAAACTGACAAGAACAGTAGCTCCTCTTCAGTCCAATACACTGTACTTACTAGAAACAGAAGCGAGTGCTATTTGTACTGTGTATGGCAATGGGAGCGCAATAGTGACTCTTCTTACCAGAAAACAACTCTTGCTCGTAGGACCAAAAACTGCATTTGATTCAACTCCATTTAGGACTGGGAAACAAATGCTAGCTCGCCTTACAAGAAACACACTCTGCTTTAGAGAAAAGAGCACTCTTCTACTCTACTGTGTTTCCTATGGGGTTCGAACACTGAGCTTGCTCAGAACAAAAGAACTGTGCTTCCTACACACACAGGCCATATCTAGTTCAACTCTGCTTAGGAAACTGACAAGAACAGTAGCTCCTCTTCAGTCCAATACACTGTACTTGCTGGGAACAGACGCGAGTGCTATTTGTACTGTGTATGGCAATTGGAGCGCAATAGTGACTCTTCATACCAGAAAACAACTCTTGCTCGTAGGACCAGAACTTGCATGTGATTCAACTCCATTTAGTATTGGGAAACAAACGCTAGCTCGCCTTACAAGAAACACACTCTGCTTTTGAGAATAGGGCACACATCTACTCTACAGTGTTTCCTATAGGGCGAGAACAGTGAGCATGCACAGAACAAAAGAACCATGCTTCCTCCACACATGGGCCATATCTAGTTCAACTCTGCTTAGGAAACTGACAAGAACAGTAGATCCTCTTCAGTCCAATACACTGTACTTGCTGGGAACAGACGCCAGTGCTATTTGCCCTGTGAATGACAAAGGGAGCGCAATAGTGACTCTTCTTAGCAAAAACAACTCTTGCTCGTAGGACCAGAAACTGCAAGTCATTCAACTCGATTTAGGACTGGGAAACAAACGCTAGCTCGCCTTACAAGAAACACACTCTGCTTTTGAGAAAAGAGCACTCTTCTACTCTACTGTGTTTTCTGTAGGGCCAGAACAGTGAGCTTGCTGAGAACAAAAGAACTGTGCTTCCTAGACACGGGCCATATCTAGTTCAATTCAGCATAGGAAACTGACAAGAACAGTAGCTCCTCTTCAGCCCAATACACTGTACTTGCTGGGAACGGACGCGAGTGCTATTTGCACTGTGTATGGCAATTGGAGCGCAATAGTGACTCTTCTTACTAGAAAACAACTCTTGCTCGTAAGACCAAAAACTGCATTTGATTCAACTCCATTTAGGACTGAGAAACAAACCCTAGCTTGCCTTACAAGAAACACACTCTGCTTTTGAGAAAAGAGCACTCTTCTACTCTACTGTGTTTCCTATGGGGTCCGAACAGTGAGCTTGCTGAGAACAAAAGAACTGTGCTTCCTACACACACGGGCCATATCTAGTTCAACTCTGCTTAGGAAACTCACAAGAACAGTAGCTCCTCTTCAGTCCAATACACTGTACTTGCTGGGAACAGACGCGAGGGCTATTTGGACTGTGTACGGCAATGGGAGCGCAATAGTGACTCTTCTTACCAGAAAACAACTCTTGCTCATAGGACCAGAAACTGCATGTGATTTACTCCATTTAGAACTGGGAAACAAACACTAGCTTGCCTTACAAGAAACACTTTCTGCTTTTGAGAAAAGAGCACTCTTCTACTCTACTGTGTTTCCTATAGGGCCATAACAGTGAGCTTGCTCAGAACAAAAGAACTGTGCTTCCTACACACACGGACCATATCTAGTTCAACTCTGCTTAGGAAACTGACAAGAAGAGTAGCTCCTCTTCAGTCCAATACACTGTACTTGCTGGGAACAGACGCGAGATCTATTTGCACTGTGAACAGCAATGGGAGCACAATAGTGACTCTTCTTACCAGAAAACAACTCTTGCTCTTAGGACCAGAAACTGCATGTGATTCAACTCCATTTATGACTGGGAAACAATCACTAGCTCGCCTTACAAGAAACACACTCTGCTTTTGAGAAAAGAGCACTCTTCTACTCTACTGTGTTTCATATGGGATTCGAACAGTGAGCTTGCTCAGAACAGAAGAAGTGTGCTTCCTACACACGGGCCATATCCAGTTCAACTCGGCTTAGGAAACTGACAAGAACAGTAGCTCCTCTTCAGTCCAATACACTGTACTTGCTGGGAACAGACGCCATTGCTATTTGCACTGTGTATGGCAATTGGAGCGCAATAGTGACTTTCCTTACCAAAAAACAACTCTTGCTTGTAGTACCAGAAACTGCATGGGATTCAACACCATTTAGGACTGGGAAACAAACGCTAGCTCGCCTTACAAGAAATACACTCCGCTTTTGAGAAAAGAGCACACTTCTACTCTACTGTGTTTCCTATGGGATCCGAACAGTGAGCTTGCTCAGAACAAAAGAACTGTGCTTCCTACACACACGGGCCATATCTAGTTCTACTCTGCTTAGGAAACTGACAAGAACAGTAGCTCCTCATCAGTCCAATTCACTGTACATGCTGGGAACAGACGTGAGTGCTATTTGCTCTGTGTATGGGAATGGGAGCGCAATAGTGACTCTTCTTTCCAGAAATCAACTCTTGCTCATAGGACCAAAAACTGCATGTGATTCAACTCCATTTAGGCTGGGAAACAAACGCTAGCTCGTCTTACAAGAAATACACTATGCTTTTCAGAAAAGAGCACTCTTCTACTCTACTGTGTTTCCTATACAGCCAGAACAATGAGCTTGCTCAGAACAAAAGAATTGTGCTTCCTACACACACGGGCCATATCTAGATCAATTCTGCATAGGAAACTGACAAGGACAGTAGCTCCTCTTCAGTCCAATACACTGTACATGCTGGGAACAGATGCCAGTGCTATTTTACCTGTGTATGACAATGGGAGCGCAATAGTGACTCTTCTTACCAGAAAAAAACTCTTGCTCGTAGGACCAGATATTGCATGTGATTCAACTCCATTTAGGACTGAAAAACAAACACTACCTGGCCTTACAAGAAACACACTCTGCTTTTGAGAAAAGGGCACTCTTCTACTCTACTGTGTTTCCTATAGGGCCAAAACAGTGAGCTTGCTCAGAACAAAAGAACTCTGCTTCCTACACACACGGCCATATCTAGTTCAATTCTGCTTAGGAAACTGACAAGAACAATAGATCCTCTTCAGTACAATACACTGTACATGCTGGGAATAGACGTCAGTGCTATTTGCCCTGTGTATTACAATAGGAGCGCAATAGTGACTCTTCTTACCAGAAAACAACTCTTGCTCGTAGGAACAGAAACTGCATGTGATTTTACTCCATTTAGGACTGGGAAACAAACGCAGGCTCGTCTTACAAGAAACACACTCTGCTTTTAGGAAATGGCACTCTTCTACTCTAATGTGTTTCCTATAGGGCCAGAAGAGTGAGCTTGCTAAGAACAAAAGAACTGTGCTTCCAACACACACCGACTATATTTAGTTCCATATGCTTAGGAAACTGACAAGAATAGTAGATCCTCTTCAGTCCAATACACTGTACTTGCTGGGAAGAGACGCGAGTGCTATTTGCCCTGTGTATGACAATGGGAGCACAATAGTGACTCTTCTTACCAGAAAACAACTCTTGCTCGTAAAACCATAAACTGCATGTGATTCAACTCCATTTAGGACTGGGAAACAAACGCTAACTCGCCTTACAAGAAACACACTCTGCTTTTGAGAAAAGAGCACTCTTCTACTCTACAGTGTTTCCTATTGGATCCGAACAGTGAGCTTGCTCAGAACAGAAGAAGTATGCTTCCTACACACACGGGCCATATCCAGTTCAACTCTGCTTAGGAAACTGACAAGAACAGTAGCTTCTCTTCAGTCCAATACACTGTACTTGCTGGGAACAGACGCCAGTGCTATTTGCACTATGTATGGCAATGGGAGCACAATAGTGACTCTTCTTACCATAAAACAATTCTTGCTCGTAGGACCAGAAACTGCATGGGTTTCAACTCCATTTCTGACTGGAAAACAAACACTAGGTCGCGTTACAAGAAATACACTCTGCTTTTGAGAAAAGAGCACACTTCTACTCTACTGTGTTTCTTATAGGGTCCGAAGAGTGAGCTTGCTCAGAACAAAAGAACTGTACTTCCTACACACACGGGCCATATCTATTCCAACTCTTCTTAGGAAACTGACAAGAACAGTAGATCCTCTTCAGTCCAATACACTGTACTTGATGGTAACAGACGGGAGTGCCATTTGCACTGTGTGTGGCAATGGGAGCGCAGTAGTGACTTTCCTTACCAGAAAACAACTCTTGCTCATAGGACCAGAAACTGCATGAGATTCAACTCCATTTAGAACTGGGAAACAAACGCTAGCTAGCCTTACAATAAACACACTCTGCTTTTGAGAAAAGACAACTCATCTACTCTTCTGTGTTTCCTATAGGGTCCGAACAGTGAGCTTGCTCCGAACAAAAGAACCGTGCTTCCTACACACACGGGCCATATCTAGTTCAACTCTGCTTAGGAAACTGACAAGAACAGTAGCTCCTCTTCAGTCCAATACACTGCACATGCTGGGAACAGATGCCAGTGCTATTTGCCCTGTGTATAGCAATGGGAGCGCAATAGTGACTCTTCTTTCCAGAAAACAACTCTTGCTCGTAGGACCAAAAACTGCATGGGATACAACTCCATTTAGGACTGGGAAACAAACGCTAGCTCGCCTTACAAGAAATACTCTGTTTTTGAGAAAAGGGCACACTTCTACTCTACTGTGTTTCCTATAGGGTCCGAAGAATGAGCTTTCTCAGAACAAAAGAACTGTGCTTCCTACACACACCGACTATATTTAGTACAACTCTGATTAGGAAACTGACAAGAACAGTAGATCCTCTTCAGTCCAATACACTGTACATGCTGGGAACAGATGCCAGTGCTATTTGCCCTGTGTATGACAACGAGAGCGCAATAGTGTCTCTTCTTACCAGAAAACAACTCTTGCTCGTAGGACCAGAAACTGCATGTGATTCAACTCCATTTAAGACTGCGAAACAAACGCTAGTTCCCTTACAAGAAACACACTCTGCTTTTGAGAAAAGAGCACACTTCTACTCTACTGTGTTTCCAAAAGGGCCAAAACAGTGAGCTTGCTCATAACAAAGAACTGTGCTTCCTACACACACGGCCATATCTAGTTCAATTCTGCTTAGTAAACTGACAAGAATAGTAGATCCTCTTCAGTCCAATACACTGTACTTCCTGGGAAAAGACACGAGTGCTATTTGCACTGTATATGGCAATGGGAGCGTAATAGTGACTCTTCTTACCAGAAAACAACTCTTGCTCATAGGACCAGAAACTGCATGAGATTCAACTCCATTTAGAACTGGGAAACAAACGCTAGCTCGCCATACAATAAACATACTCTGCTTTTGAGAAAAGACAACTCATCTACTCTACTGTGTTTCCTATAGGGTCCGAACAGTGAGCTTGCTCCGAACAAAAGAACCATGCTTCCTACACACACGGGCCATATCTAGTTCAACTCTGCTTAGGAAACTGACAAGAACAGTATTTCCTCTTGAGTCCAATACACTGTACTTGCTGGGAACAGACGCGAGTGCTATTTGCTCTGTGTATGCGAATGGGAGCGTAATAGTGACTCTTCTTACCAGAAAACATCTCTTGCTCGTGTGACTAGAAACTGCATGGGATTCAACTCCATTTCTGACTCGGAAACAAACACTAGCTCGCCTTACAAGAAACACACTCTGCTTTTGAGAAAAGAGCACTCTTCTACTCTACTGTGTTTCCTATGGTATCTGAACAGTGAGCTTGCTCAGAACAAAAGAACTGTGCTTCCTACACACACGGGCCATATCTAGTTCAACACTGCTTATGAAACCGACAAGAACAGTATTTCCTCTTGAGTCCAATACACTGTACTTGCTGGGAAGAGACGCGAGTGCTATTTGCTCTGTTTATGGGAATGGGAGCGCAATAGTGACTTTCCTTACAGAAAACAACTCTTGCTCATGGGACCAAAAACTTCATGTGATTCAACTCCTTTTAGGACTGGGAAACAAACCCAGGCTCTCCTTACAAGAAACACACTCTGCTTTTGAGAAAAGAGCACTCTTCTACTCTACTGTGTTTCCTATAGAGCCAAAACAGTGAGCATGCTCAGAACAAAAGAACTGTGCTTCCTAGACACATGGCCATATCTGGTTCAATTCTGCTTAGGAAACTGACAAGAACAGTAGATCCTCTACAGTCTAATACACTGTACATGCTGGGAATAGACGCCAGTGCTATTTGCCTTGTGTATGACAATGGGAGTGCAATATTGTCTCTTCTTACCAGAAAACAACTCTTCCTCGCAGGACCAGAAACTGCATGTGATTCAACTCCATTTCGGACTGGGAAACAAACGCTAGCTCGCCTTACAAGAAACACACTCTGCTTTTGAGAAAAGAGCACTCTTCTACTCTAATGTGTTTCCGATAGGGCCAGAACAGTGAGCTTGCTCAGAAAAAAGGAACTGTGCTTCCTACACACACGGGCCATATCTATTCCAACTCTTCTTAGGAAACTGACAAGAACAGTAGATCCTCTTCAGCCCAATACACTGTACTTGATGGTAACAGACGGGAGTGCTATTTGCACTGTGTTTGGCAATGGGAGCGCAATAGTGACTTTCCTTACCAGAAAACAACTCTTGCTCGTAGGGCCAGAAACTGCATGAGATTCAACTCCATTTAGAACTGGGAAACAAACGCTAGCTCGCCTTACAATAAACACACTCTGCTTTTGAGAAAAGACAACTCATCTACTCTACTGTGTTTCCTATGGGGTCCGAACAGTGAGCTTGCTCCGAACAAATGATCCGTGCTTCCTACACACACGGGCCATATCTAGTTCAACTCTGCTTAGGAAACTGACAAGAACAGTAGCTCCTCTTCAGTCCAAGACACTGTACTTGCTGGGAACAGACGCCAGTGCTATTTGCACTGTGTATGGCAATGGGAGCGCAATAGTGACTCTTCTTTCCAGAAAACAACTCTTGCGCATGGGACCAAAAACTGCATGTGATTCAACTCCATTTAGGACTGGGAAACAAACGCTAGCTCGCCTTAAAAGAACTCACTCTGCTTTTGAGAAAAGAGCACTCTTCTACTCTAATGTGTTTCCTATAGGGCCAGAAAAGTGAGCTTGCTCAGAACAAAAGAACTGTGCTTCCTACACACACCGACTATATCTCGTTCAACTCTGCTTAGGAAACTGACAAGAACAGTAGCTCCTCTTCAGTCCAATACACTGTACTTGCTGGGAACAGACGCCAGTGCTATTTGTACTGTGTATGGCAATGGGTGCGCAATAGTGACTCTTCTTACCAGAAAACAACTCTTGCTCATAGGACCAAAAACTGCATGTGATTCAACTCCATTTAGGACTGGGAAACAAACGCTAGGTCGCCTTACAAGAAAAACACTCTACTTTTGAGAAAAGGGCACTCTTCTACTCTACTGTTTTTCCTATAGGGCCAAAACAGTGAGCTTGCTCAGAACAAAAGAACTCTGCTTCCTACACACACGGCCATATCTAGTTCAATTCTAGTTAGGAAACTGACAAGAACAGTAGATCCTCTTCAGTCCAATACACTGTACATGCTGGGAATAGACGCCAGTGCTATTTGCCCTGTGTGTTACAATAGGAGCGCAATAGTGACTCTTCTTACCAGAAAACAACTCTTGCTCGTAGGAACAGAAACTGCATGTGATTTTACTCCATTTAGGACTGGGAAACAAACGCAGGCTCGTCTTACAAGAAACACA
>NW_026738528.1:0-12000 GCF_949786415.1 Peromyscus eremicus
CTTTTGAGAAAAGAGCACTCTTACTCTACTGTGTTTTCCTATGGGGTCCAAACAGTTAGCTTGCTCAGAACAAAAGAACTGTGCTTCCTACACACACCGACCATATCTAGTTCAACTCTGCTTAGGAAACTGACAAGAAACAGTAGCTCCTATTTAGTCCAATACACTGTACTTGCTGGGAACAGATGCGAGTGCTATTTGCACTGTGTATGGCAATGGGAGCACAATAGTAACTTTCCTTACCAGAAAAACAACTCTTGCTCATAGGACCGGAAACTGCTTGTGATTGAACTCCAATTAGGGCTAGGATACAAACGCTAGCTTGCCTTACAAGAAACACACTCTGCTTTAGAGAAAATAGCACTCTTCTACTCTACTGTGTTTCCTATGAGGTCCGAAACAGTGAGCTTGCTCAGAACAAAAAAAAAAAAACGGGATTCCTACACACACCGTCACACCTAGTTCAATTCTGCTTCGGAACCTGACTAGAACAGTAGATCCTCTTCAGTCCAATACACTGTACTGCTGAGAACAGACAACAGTGCTATTTGTCCTGTGTATGGGCAAATGGCAGCGCAATAGTGACTCTTCTTAACATAAAAACAACTCTTGCTCGTAGGACCAGAAACCTCATGTGATTCAACTCCATTTAGGACTGGGAAACAAACGCTAGCTCGCCTTACAAGAAACACACTCTGCTTTTGAGAAAAGAGCACTCTTCTACTCTACTGTGTTTTCCTATGGGGTCCCAAAGAGTGAGCTTGCTCAGAACAAAAGAACTGTGCTTCCTACACACACGGACGATATCTAGTTCAGCTCTGCTTAGGAAACTGACAAGAACAGTAGCTCCTCTTCAGTCCAATACACTGTACATGCTGGGAACAGACGCGTGGGCTATTTGCCCTGTGTATGACAATGGGAGCACAATAGTTTACTGTTCTTACCAGAATACAACTCTTGCTCGTAGGACCAGAAAGTGCATGTGATTCAACTCCATTTAGGGACTGTGAAACAAACACTAACTCGCCTTACAAGAAACACACTCTGAGTTAGAGAAAAAAAGCACTCTTCTACTCTATTGTGTTTCCTAAGAGGTCTGAACAGTGAACTTGCTCAGAACAAAAGAACTGTGCTTCCTACACACACGGCCATATCTAGTTCAATTCTGCTTAGGAACCTGACAAGAACAGTAGATCCTCTTCAGTCCAATACACTGTACTTGCTGGGAAGAGACTCCAGTACTATTTTGTCCTGTGTATGGCAATGGCAGCGCAATATTGACTCTTCTTACCAGAAAACAACTCTTGCTCATAGGACCGGAAACTGCCTGTGATTGAACTCCATTTAGGACTAGGAAACAAACGCTAGCTCGCCTTACAAGAAACACACTATGCTTTTGAGAAAAGAGCACTCTTCTACACTACTGTGTTACTGTGTTTCCTATGAGGTCCGAACAGTGAGCTTGCTGAGAACAAAAAATCGAGCTTCCTACACACACCGCCACACCTAGTTCAATTCTGCTTAGGAACCTGACAAGAACAGTAGATCCTCTTCAGTCCAATACACTGTACTGCTGGGAACAGACAACAGTGCTATTTGTCCTGTGTATGGCAATGGCAGTGCAATAGTGACTATTCTTACCATAAAAAAACTCTTGCTCGTAGGACCAGAAACTGCATGTGATTCAAATCCATTTAGGACTGGGAAACAAACGCTAGCTCGCCTTACAAGAAACACACTCTGCTTTATTGAAAAGAGCACTCTTCTACTCTACTGTGTTTCCTATAGGGACAGAACAGTGAGCTTGCTCAGAACAAAAGAACTGTGCTTCCTACACACCGGCCATATCTAGTTCAACTCTGCTTAGGAAACTGACAAGAACAGTAGCTCCTCTTCAGTCCGATATGCTGTATTTCCTGGGATCAGAAACGAGTGCTATTTGCACTGTGTATGGCAATGGGAGCACAATAGAGACTTTCCTTACCAGAAAACAACTCTTGCTCGTAGGACCAGAAACTGCATGTGATTCAACTCAATTTAGGACTGGGAAACAAATGCTAGCTCGCCTTACATGAAACACACTTTGCTTTTGAGAAAAGAGCACTCTTCTACTCTACTGTCTTTCCTATGGGGTCCGAACAGTGAGCTTGCTCAGAACAAAAGAACTGTGCTTCCTACACACATGAGCCATATCTAGTTCAACTCTGCTTAGGAAACTGACAAGAACAGTAGCTCCTCTTCAGTCCAATACACTGTACATGCTGGGAACAGACGCGAGTGCTATTTGCACTGTGTATGGCAATGGGAGCGCAATAGTGACTTTCCATACCAGAAAACAACTCTTGCTCATAGGACCAGAAACTGTATGTGATTCAACTCCATTTAGGACTGGGAAATAAACACTAGCTCGCCTTACAAGAAATACAATCTGCTTTAGAGAAAGGAGCACTCTTCTACTCTGCTGTGTTTCCTATGTGGTCCAAACAGTGAGCTTGCTCAGAACAAAAAAACTGTGCTTCCTACACACACAGCCATATCTAGTTCAATTCTGCTTATAAAACTGACAAGAACTGTAGATCCTCTTCAGTCCAATACACTCTACTTCCTGGGAACAGACACCAGTGCTATTTGTCCTGTGTATGGCAATGACAGCGCAATAGTGACTCTTCTTACCAGAAACAACTCTTGCTCCTAGGACCAGAAACTGCATGGGATTCAACTCCATTTACGGCTGGGAAACAAACACTAGCTCGCCTTACAAGAAACACACTCTGCTTTTGAGAAAAGAGCCCTCTTCTACTCTAAAGTGTTTCCTGTAGGGCCAGAACAGTGAGCTTGCTCAGAACAAAAGAACTGTGCTTCCAACACACACGGCCATATCTAGTTCAATTCTGCTGAGGAACCTGACAAGAACAGTAGGTCCTGTTCAGTCCAATACACTGTACTTGCTGGGAACAGACGGCAGTGCTATTTGTCCTTTGTATGGCAATGGCAGCGCAATAGTGCCTATTCATACCATAAAAAACTCTTGCTCGTAGCACCAGAAACTGCATGTGATTCAACTCCATTTAGGACTGGGAAAAAAACGCTAGCTCGCCTTACAAGAAACACACTCTGCTTTAGAGAAAAGAGCACTCTTCTACTCGACTGTGTTTCCTATGGGGTCCGAACAGTGAGCTTGCTCAGAACAAAAGAACTGTGCTTTCTACACACAGGGGCCATATCTAGTTCAACTCTCCTTATAAACTGACAAGAACAGTAGCTCCTCTTCAGTCCAATACACTGTACTTGCTGGGAACAGACGCGAGTGCTATTTGCACTGTGTTTGTCAATGGGAGCACAATAGTGACTTTCCTTACAAGAAAACAACTCTTGCTCGTAGGACCAGAAACTGTATGTGATTCAACGCCATTTAGGACTGGGAAACAATTGCTAGCTCGCCTTACAAGAAACACAATCTGCTTTAGAGAAAAGAGAACTCTTCTACTCTACTGTGTTTCCTATGGGGTCCGAACAGTGAACTTGCTCAGAACAAAAAAACTGTGCTTCCTACACACACGGCCATATCTAGTTCAATTCTGCTTATAAACCTGACAAGAACAGTAGATCCTCTTCAGTCCAATACACTGTACTTGCTGGGAAGAGACAACAGTGCTATTTGTCCTGTGTATGGCAATGGCAGCGCAATAGTGACTCTTCTTTCCAGAAAACAACTCTTGCTCTTAGGACCAGAAACTGCATGTAATTCAACTCCATTTAGGACTGCGAAACAAACACTAGCTCGCCTTACAAGAAACACACTCTGCTTTTGAGAAAAGAGCACTCTTCTACTTTACTGTGTTTCCTATGGGGTCCAAACAGTGAGCTTGCTCAAAACAAAAAACTGTGCTTCCTACACAAGGACAATATCTAGTTCAACTCTGCTTAGGAAACTGACAAGAACAGTAGCTCCTATTCAGTCCGATACACTGTACTTGCTGTGAACAGACGCGAGTGCTATTTGCACTGTGTATGGCAATGGGAGCACAACAGTTACTTCCTTACCAGAAAACAACTCTTGCTCCTAGGACCAGAAACTGCATGGGATTCAACTCCATTTAAGACTGGAAAACAAATTCTAGCTCGCCTTACAAGAAACACACTCTGCTTTTGAGAAGAGAGCACTCTTCTACTCTACTGTGTTTTCTATGTGGTCCAAACAGTGAGCTTGCTCAGAACAAAAGAACTGTGCTTCCTACACACACGGACCATATCTAGTTCAACTCTGCTTAGGAACCTGACAAGAACAGTAGCTCCTCTTCAGTTCAATACACTGTACTTGCTGGGAACAGTCGCGAGTGCTATTTGTACTGTGTATGGCAATTGGAGCACAATAGTGACTCGTCTTACCCGAAAACATCTCTTGCTCGTAGGACAAAAAACTGCATGTGACTCAACTCCATTTAGGCCTGGGGAACAAACGCGAGTTCGCCTTACAAGAAACACACTCTGCTTTTGAGAAAAGAGCACTCTTCTACTCAACTGTGTTTCCATTAAGACCAAAACAGTGAGCTTGCTCAGAACTAAAGAACTGTGCTTAATACACATACGGTCATATCTAGTTCAATTCTGCTTAGGAAATTGGCAAGAATAGTACATCCTCTTCAGTGCAATACACTGTACTTGCTGGGAACAGATGCCAGTGCTATTTGTCCTGTGTATGGCAATGGCAGCGCAATAGTGACTATTCTTACCATAAAACAACTCTTGCTCGTAGGACCAGAAACTGCATGTGATTCAACTCCATTTAGGACTGGGACACAAACCCTAGCTCGCCTTACAAGAAACACACTCTGCTTTTGAGAAAAGAGCACTGTTCTACTCTACTGTGTTTCCTATAGGGCCAGAACAGTGAGCTTGCTGAGAACAAAAGAACTGTGCTTCCTACACAAACGGACCATATCTAGTTCAACTAGGCTTTGTAAACTGACAAGAACAGTAGCTCCTATTCAGTCCAATACACTGTACTTGCTGGGAACAGTCGCGAGTGCTATTTGCACTGTGTATGGCAATTGGAGCGAAATAGTGACTCTTCTTACCAGAAAACAACTCTTGCTCGTAGGACCAAAAACAGCATGTGACTCAACTCCATTTAGGACTGGGAAACAAACGCAAGCTCGCCTTACAAGAAACACACTCTGCTTTAGAGAAAAGAGCACTCTTCTACTCTACTGTGTTTCCTATAGGGCCAGAACAGTGAGCTTGCTCAGAACAAAAGAACTGTGCTTCCTACACACATGGCCATATCTAGTTCAACTCTGCTTAGGAACCTGACAAGAACAGTAGATCCTCTTCAGTCCAATACACTGTACATGCTGGGAACAGACGCCAGCGCTATTTGCCCTGTGTATGACAATGGGAGCACAATAGTGACTCTTCCTACCAGAAAACAACTCTTGCTCATAGGACCAGAAAATGCATGTGATTCAACTCCATTTAGTACTGGGAAACAAACGATAGCTCATTTAACAAGAAACACACTCTGCTTTTGAGAAAAGAGCACTCTTCTACTCTACAGTGTTTCCTTATCGGGCCAGAACAGTGAGCTTGCTGAGAACAAAAGAACTCTGCTTCCTACACTCACGGACCATATCTAGTTCAACTCTGGTTAGGAAACTGACAAGAACAGTAGCTCCTATTCAGTCCAATACACTGTACTTGCGGGGAACAGACTCGAGTGCTATTTGCACTGTGTATGGCAATTGGAGCGCAATAGTGACTCTTCTTACCAGAAAACAACTGTGGCTTGTAGGACCAAAAACTGCATGTGACGCAACTCCATTTAGGACTGGGAAACGAACCCGAGCTCGCCTTACAAGTAACACACTCTGCTTTTGAGAAAAGAGCACTCTTCTACTCAACTGTGTTTCCTATAGGACCAAAACAGTGAGCTTGCTCAGAACAAAAGAACTGTGCTTCCTACACACACGGGCCATATCTAGTTCAACTCTGCTTAAAAAACTGACAAGAACAGTAGATCCTCTTCAGTAAAATACACTGTACTTGCTGGGAACAGACGCGACTGCTATATGCCCTGTGTATGACAATGGGAGCACAATAGTGACTCTTCTTACCAGAAAACAACTCTTGCTCCTAGGACCAGAAACTGCATGGGATTCAACTCCATTTAAGACTGGGAAACAAATGCTAGCTCGCCTTACAAGAAACACACTCTGCTTTTGAGAAGAGAGCACTCTTCTACTCTACTGTGTTTCCTATGGGGTCCAAAGAGTGAGCTTGCTCAGAACAAAAGAACTGTGCTTCCTACACACACGGACCATATCTAGTTCACCTCTGCTTAGGAACCTGACAAGAACAGTAGCTCCTCTTCAGTCCAATACACTGTACTTGCTGGGAACAGACGCGAGTGCTATTTGCACTGTGTATGGCAATTGGAGCACAATAGTGACTCGTCTTACCAGAAAACAACTCTTGCTCGTAGGACAAAAAACTGCATGTGACTCAACTTCATTTAGGCCTGGGAAACAAACGCGAGTTCGCCTTACAAGAAACACACTCTGCTTTTGAGAAAAGAGCACTCTTCTACTCAACTGTGTTTCCATTAAGACCAAAACAGTGAGCTTGCTCAGAACAAAAGAACTGTGCTTCCTACACATACGGTCATATCTAGTTCAATTCTGCTTAGGAAATTGACAAGAATAGTAGATCCTCTTCAGTGCAATACACTGTACTTGCTAAGAACAGATGCCAGTGCTATTTGTCCTGTGTATGGCAATGGCAGCGCAATAGTGACTATTCTTACCATAAAACAACTCTTGCTCGTAGGACCAGAAACTGCATGTGATTCAACTCCATTTAGGACTGGGACACAAACCCTAGCTCGCCTTACAAGAAACACACTCTGCTTTTGAGAAAAGAGCACTGTTCTACTCTACTGTTTTTCCTATAGGGCCAGAAGAGTGAGCTTGCTGAGATCAAAAGAACTGTGCTTCCTACACAAACGGACCATATCTAGTTCAACTAGGCTTTGGAAACTGACAAGAACAGTAGCTCCTATTCAGTCCAATACACTGTACTTGCTGGGAACAGACGCCAGTGCTATTTGTCCTGTGTATGGCAATGGCAGCGCAATAGTGACTATTCTTACCAGAAAACAACTCTTGCTCGTAGGACCAGAAACTGCATGTGATTCAACTCCATTTAGAACTGGGAAACTAATGCTAGTTCGCCTTACAAGAAACACACTCTGCTTTAGAGAAAAGAGCACTCTTCTACTCTACTGTGTTTCCTATAGAGCCAGAACAATGAGTTTCCTCAGAACAAAAGAACTGTGCTTCCTGCACACAGGGGCCATACCCATTCAATTCTGCCTAGGAAACTGACAAGAACAGTAGATTCTCTTCAGTCCATACACTGTACATGCTGGGAACAGATGCCAGTACTATTTGCTCTGTGTATGACAATGAGAGCGCAATAGTGACTCTTCTTACCAGAAAATAACTCTTGCTCCTAGGACCAGAAACTGCATGTGATTCAACTCCATTTAGGACTGGGCAACAAACGCTAGCTCGCCTTACAAGAAAAATACTGTGCTTTTGAGAAAAGAGCACTCTTCTACTCTACTGTTTTTTTATAGGGCCAGAAGAGTGAGCTTGATCAGAACAAAAGAACTGTGCTTCCTTCACACGGGCCATATCTAGTTCAACTCTGCTTAGGAAACTGACAAGAACATTAGCTCCTCAACAGTCCGATACACTGTACTTGCTGGGAACGGACCGAGTGCTATTTGCACTATGTATGGCAATGGGAGCGCAATAGTGACTTTCCTTACCAGAAAACAACTCTTGCTGGTAGGACCAGAAACAGCATGTGATTCAACTCCATTTCGGACTGGGAAAGAAACGCTAGCTCGCCTTACATGAAACACACTCTGCTTTTGAGAAAAGAGCACTCTTCTACTCTACTGTGTTTCCTATGGGGTCCGAACAGTGAGCTTGCTCAGAACAAAAGAACTGTGCTTCCTACACACACGGGACATATCTAGTTCAACTCTGCTTAGGAAACTGACAAGAACAGTATCTCCTCTTCAGTCCAATACACTGTACTTGCTGGGAACAGATGGGAGTGCTATTTGCACTGTGTACGGCAATGGGAGCACAATAGTGACTTTCCTTACCAGAAAACAACTCTTGCTCATAGGACCAGAAACTGCATGTGATTCAACTCCATTTAGGACTGGGAAACAAATGCTAGCTCGCCTTACAAGAAACACAATCTGCTTTAGAGAAAAGAGCACTCTTCTACTCTATTGTTTTTCCTATGGGGTCCGAACAGTGAGCTTGCTCAGAACAAAAAAACTGTGCTTCCTACACACACGGCCATATCTAGTTCAATTCTGCTTATAAACCTGACAAGAACAGTAGATCCTCTTCAGTCCAATACACTGTACTTGCTGGGAACAGACGCCAGTGCTATTTGTCTTGTGTATGGCAATGTCAGCGCAATAGTGACTCTTCTTACCAGAAAACAACTCTTGCTCGTAGGACCAGAAACTGCATGTGATTCAACTCCATTTAGGACTGGGAAACAAACCCGAGCTCGCCTTACAAGAAACACACTCTGCTTTTGAGAAAAGAGCACTGTTCTACTCTACTGTGTTTCCTATAGGGCCAGAACAGTGAGCTTGCTGAGAACAAAAGTACTGTGCTTCCTACACACACGGACCATTTCTAGTTCAACTCTGCTTAGGAAACTGACAAGAACAGTAGCTCCTATTCAGTCCAATACACTGTACTTGCGGGGAACAGACGCGAGTGCTATTTGCACTGTGTATGGCAATTGGAGCGCAATAGTGACTCTTCTTACCAGAAAACAACTCTGGCTTCTAGGACCAAAAACTGCATGTGACGCAACTCCATTTAGGACTGGGAAACAAACCCGAGCTCGCCTTACAAGAAACACACTCTGCTTTTGAGAAAAGAGCACTCTTCTACTCAACTGTGTTTCCTATAGGACCAAAACAGTGAGCTTGCTCAGAACAAAAGAACTGTGCTTCCTACACACACGGGCCATATCTAGTTCAACTCTGCTTAAAAAACTGACAAGAACAGTAGATCCTCTTCAGTAAAATACACTGTACTTGCTGGGAACAGATGCAAGTGCTATTTGCACTGTGTATGGCAATGAAAGTGCAATAGTGACTCTTCTTACCAGAAAAAAACTCTTGCTCGTAGGACCAAAAACTGCATGTGTCTCAACTCCTTTTAGGACTGGGAAAGAAATGCTAGCTCGCCTTACAAGAAAAACTCTGTGCTTTTGAAAAAAGAGCATTCTTCTACTATACTGTGTTTCCTATAGGGCCAGATGAGTGAGCTTCCTCAGAACAAAAGAACTGTGCTTCCTGCACACAGGGGCCATATCTATTCAATTCTTCTTAGGATTCTGACAAGAACAGTAGATCCTCTTCAGTCCAATACACTGTACATGCTGGGAACAGACTCCCGTACTATTTGCCCTGTGTATGACAATGGGAGCACGATAGTGACTGTTCTTACCAGAAAACAACTCTTGTTCCTAGGACCAGAAACTGCATGTGACTCAACTCCCTTTAGGACTGGGAAACAAACGCTAGCTCTCCTTAAAAGAAATACACTCTGCTTTTGAGAAAAGAGCACTCTTCTACTCTACTGTGTTTCCTATGTGGTCAAAACAGTGAGCTTGCTCAGAACAAAAGAACTTAGCATCTTACACACACGGGCCATATCTCCTTCAACTCTGTTTAGGAAACTGACAACAACAGTAGCTACTCTTCAGTCCGATACACTGTACTTGCTAGGAACAGACGCGAGTGCTATTTGCACTGTGTATGGCAATGGGAGCACAATAGTGACTCTTCTTACCAGAAAACAACTCTTGCTCGTAGGACCAGAAACTGCATGAGATTCAACTCCATTTCGGACTTGGAAACAAACGCTAGCTCGCATTACAAGAAACACACTCTGCTTTTGAGAAAAGAGCCCTCTTATACTCTAAAGTGTTTCCTATAGGGCCAGAACAGTGATCTTGCTCAGAAAAAAAAAAACTGTGCTTCCTACACACACGGGCCATATCTAGTATAACTCTGCTTAGGAAACTGACAAAAACAGTAGCTCCTCTTCACTACGATACCCTGTACTAGCTGGGAACACACGCGAGTGCTATTTGCACTGTGTATGGCAATGGGAGCGCAATAGTGACTTTCCTTACCAGAAAACAACTCTTGCTCGTAGGACCAGAAACTGCATGTGACTCAACTCCATTTAGGACTGGGAAACAAATGCTAGCTCGCCTTACATGAAACACACTCTGCTTTTGAGAAAAGAGCACTCTTCTACTCTACTGTGTTTCCTATGGGGTCCGAACAGTGAGCTTGCTCAGAACAAAAGAACTGTGCTTCCTACACACACGGGACATATCTAGTTCAACTCTGCTTAGGAAACTGACAAGAACAGTATCTCCTCTTCAGTCCAATACACTGTACTTGCTGGGAACAGATGGGAGTGCTATTTGCACTGTGTACGGCAATGGGAGCACAATAGTGACTTTCCTTACCAGAAAACAACTCTTGCTCATAGAACCAGAAACTGCATGTGATTCAACTCCATTTAGGACTGGGAAACAAATGCTAGCTCGCCTTACAAGAAACACAATCTGCTTTAGAGAAAAGAGCACTCTTCTACTCTATTGTTTTTCCTATGGGGTCCGAACAGTGAGCTTGCTCAGAACAAAAAAACTGTGCTTCCTACACACACGGCCATATCTAGTACAATTCTGCTTATAAACCTGACAAGAACAGTAGATCCTCTTCAGTCCAATACACTGTACTTGCTGGGAACAGACGCCAGTGCTTTTGTCTTGTGTATGGCAATGTCAGCGCAATAGTGACTCTTCTTACCAGAAAACAACTCTTGCTCGTAGGACCAGAAACTGCATGTGATTCAACTCCATTTAGGACTAGAAAACAAACGCTAGCTCGCCTTACAAGAAACACACTCTGCTTTTGAGAAAAGAGCACTGTTCTACTCTACTGTGTTTCCTATAGGGCCAGAACAGTGAGCTTGCTGAGAACAAAAGTACTGTGCTTCCTACACACACGGACCATATCTAGTTCAACTCTGCTTAGGAAACTGACAAGAACAGTAGCTCCTATTCAGTCCAATACACTGTACTTGCGGGGAACAGACGCGAGTGCTATTTGCACTGTGTATGGCAATTGGAGCGCAATAGTGACTCTTCTTACCAGAAAACAACTCTGGCTTCTAGGACCAAAAACTGCATGTGACGCAACTCCATTTAGGACTGGGAAACAAACCCGAGCTCGCCTTACAAGAAACACACTCTGCTTTTGAGAAAAGAGCACTCTTCTACTCAACTGTGTTTCCTATAGGACCAAAACAGTGAGCTTGCTCAGAACAAAAGAACTGTGCTTCCTACACACACGGGCCATATCTAGTTCAACTCTGCTTAAAAAACTGACAAGAACAGTAGATCCTCTTCAGTAAAATACACTGTACTTGCTGGGAACAGATGCAAGTGCTATTTGCACTGTGTATGGCAATGAAAGTGCAATAGTGACTCTTCTTACCAGAAAAAAACTCTTGCTCGTAGGACCAAAAACTGCATGTGTCTCAACTCCTTTTAGGACTGGGAAAGAAATGCTAGCTCGCCTTACAAGAAAAACTCTGTGCTTTTGAAAAAAGAGCATTCTTCTACTATACTGTGTTTCCTATAGGGCCAGATGAGTGAGCTTCCTCAGAACAAAAGAACTGTGCTTCCTGCACACAGGGGCCATATCTATTCAATTCTTCTTAGGAAACTGACAAGAACAGTAGATCCTCTTCAGTCCAATACACTGTACATGCTGGGAACAGACGCCCGTACTATTTGCCCTGTGTATGACAATGGGAGCACGATAGTGACTGTTCTTACCAGAAAACAACTCTTGTTCCTAGGACCAGAAAC
>NW_026738529.1:0-12000 GCF_949786415.1 Peromyscus eremicus
ACAGTTCATTGTTCTGAGCAAGCTCACTGTACTGGCCCTATAAAAAGCACAGTAGAGTAGAAAAGTGCTCTTTTCTCAAACGCAGAGTGTGTTTCTTGTAAGGTGAGCTAGCGTTTGTTTCCCAGTCCTAAATGGAGTTGAATCACAAGCAGTTTTTGGTCCTATGAGCAAGAGTTGTTTTCTGGTAAGGAAATTCACTATTGTGCTCCCATTGCCATACACAGTGCAAATAGCACTCGCGTCTGTTCACAGCGAGTACAGTGTATTGGACTGACGAGGAGCTCTTTTCTTGTCAGTTTCCTAAGCAGAGTTGAACTAGATATGGCCCGTGTGTGTAGGAAGCACAGTTCTTTTGTTCTGAGCAAGCTCACTTTTCGGAACAATTAGGAAACACAGTAGAGTAGAAGAGTGCTCTTTTCTCAAAAGCAGAGTGTGTTTCTTTAAGGCGAGCTAGTGTTTGTTTCCCAGTCAGAAATGGAGTTGAATGCCATGCAGTTTCTGGTCCTACGAGCAAGAGTTGCTTTCTGGTAAGAAGAGTCACTATTGTGCTCCCATTGTCATGCACAGGGCAAATTGCAATGGTGTCTGTTCCCAGCATGTACAGTGTATTGGACTGAAGAGGATCTACTGTTCTCATCAGGTTCCTAAGCAGAGTTGAACTAGATATCGTCCATGTGTGTAGGAAGCACAGTTTTTTTGTTCTGAGCAAGCTCACTGTTCTGGCCTTATAGGAAACACAGTAGAGTAGAAGAGTGCTCTTTTCTCAAAAGCAGAGTGTTTTTCTTGTAAGGCGAGCTAGCGTTTGTTTCCCAGTCAGAAATGGAGTTGATTCACATGCAGTTTGTGGTCCTATGAGCAAGTGTTGTTTTCTTGTAAGAAGAGTCACTATTGAGCTCCCATTGCCATACACAGTGCACATAGCACTCACGTCTGTTCTCAGCAAGTACAGTGTATTGGACTGAAGAGGAGCTACTGTTCTTGTCAGTTTCCTAAGCAGAGTTGAACTAGATATGGCCCGTGTGTGTAGGAAGCAAAGTTCTTTTGTTCTGAGGTAGTTCACTGTTCGGTTCCCTTAGGAAAAACTGTAGAGTAGAAGAGTACTCTTTTCTCAAAAGCAGAGTGTGTTTCTTGTAAGTCGAGCTAGCGTTTGTTTCCCAGACCTAAATGGAGTTGAATCCCATGCAGTTTCTTGTCCTACGAGCAAGAGTTGTTTTCTGGCAAAAGAATCACTATTGAGCTCCGATTGCCATACACAGTGCAAATAGCACTCGCGTCTGTTCCCAGCAAGTACAGTGTTTTGGACTGAAGAGGAGCTACTGTTCTTGTCAGTTTCCTAAGCAGAGTTGAACTAGATATGGCCCGTGTGTGTGGGAACCACAGTTCTTTTGTTCTGAGCAAGCTCACTGTTCGGACCCCATAGAAAACACAATAGAGTAGAAGAGTGCTCTTTTTTCAAAAGCAGATTGTGTTTCTTGTAAGGCGAGCTAGCGTTTGTTTCACACTCCTAAATGGAGTTGAATCACATGCACTTTCGGGTCCTAAGAGCAAGAGTTGTTTTCTGGTAAGAAGATTCACTATTGCGCTCCCATTGTCATATACAGGGCAAATATCACTGGCGTCTGTTCCAAGCAAGTACAGTGTATTGGACTGAAGAGGATCTACTGTTCTTGTCAGTTACCTAAGCAGAATTGAAATAGATATGGCCCGTGTGTGTAGTCAGCACAGTTCTTTTGTTCTGAGCAAGCTCACTGTTCTGGCCCTATAGGAAACACAGGAAAGTAGAAGAGTGCTCTTTTCTCAAAAGCAGAGTGTGTTTCTTGTAAGGCTAGCTAGCATTTGTTTCCCAGTCCTAAATGGAATTGAATCACATGCAGTTTCTGGTCCTACAAGCAAGAGCTGTTTTCTGGTAAGAAGAGTCACTATTGTGCTCCCATTGTCATATACAGGGCAAATAACACTGGCGTCTGTTCCCAGCAAGTACAGTGTATTGGACTGAAGAGGATCTACTGTTCTTGTCAGTTTTCTAAGCAGAATTCAACTAGATATGGCCCGTGTGTGTAGGAAGCACAGTTCTTTTGTTCTGAGCAAGCTCACTGTACTGGCCATATAGGAAATACAGTAGAGTAGAAGAGTGCTCATTTCTCAAAAGCAGAGTGTGTTTCTTGTAAGGCGAGCTAGCATTTGTTTCTCAGTCCTAAATGGAGTTGAATCACATGCAGTTTTTGGTCCTACGAGCAAAAGTTGTTTTCTTGTAATGAAAATCACTATTGCGCTCCCATTGCCATACACATTGCAAATAGCACTCGCGTCTGTTCCCAGCAAGTACAGTGTATTGGACTGAAGAGAATCTACTGTTCTTGTCAGTTTCCTAAGCAGAGTTGAATTAGATATGGCCCGTGTGTGTAGGAAGCACAGTTCTTTTGTTCTGAGCAAGCACACTGTTCAGACCCCATAGGAAACACAGTAGAGTAGAAGAGTGCTCTTTTCTCAAAAGCAGAGTGTGTTTCTTTTAAGGAAAGCAAGTGTTTGTTTCCCAGACAGAAATGGAGTTGAATCCCATGCAGTTTCTGGTCCTACGAGCAAGAGTTGTTTTCTGATAAGAAGAGTCACTATTGCGCTCCCTTTGGCATACACAGTGCAAATAGCACACGCGTCTGTTCCCAGCAAGTACAGTGTATTGGACTGAAGAGGAGCTACTGTTCTTGTCAGTTTCCTAAGCAGAATTGAACTAGATATGGCCGTGTGTGTAGGAAGCACAGTTCTTTTGTTCTGAGCAAGCTCACTGTTCTGGCCCTATAGGAAACACAGTAGAGTAGATGAGTGCTCTTTTCTCAAAAGCAGAGTGTGTTTCTTGTAAGGCGAGCTAGCGTTTGTTTCCCAGTCAGAAATGGAGTTGAATCACATGCAGTTTTCGGTCCTATGAGCAAGAGTTTTTTTCTTGTAAGAAGAGTCACTATTGTGCTTCCATTGTCATATACAGGGCAAATAGCACTGGCGTCTGTTCCCAGCAAGTACACTGCATTGGACTGAAGAGTATCTACTGTTCTTGTCAGTTTCCTAAGCAGAATTGAAATAGATATGGCCTGTGTGTGTAGTCAGCACAGTTCATTGTTCTGAGCAAGCTCACTGTACTGGCCCTATAAAAAGCACAGTAGAGTAGAAGAGTGCTCTTTTCTCAAAAGCAGAGTGTGTTTCTTGTAAGGCGAGCTAGCGTTTGTTTCCCAGTCCTAAATGGAGTTGAATCACATGCAGTTTTTGGTCCTATGAGCAAGAGTTGTTTTCTGGTAAGGAAAGTCACTATTGTGCTCTTATTGCCATTCACAGTGCAAATAGCACTCACGTATGTTCACAGTGAGTCCAGTGTATTGGACTGATGAGGAGCTCTTTTCTTGTCAGTTTCCTAAGCAGAGCTGAACTAGATATGGCCCGTGTGTGTAGGAAGCACAGTTCTTTTGTTCTGAGCAAGCTCACTGTTCGGACCCCATAGGAAACATTGTAGAATAGAAGAGTGCTCTTTTCTCAAAAGCAGAGTGTGTTTCTTGTAAGGCGAGCTAGTGTTTGTTTCCCAGTCATAAATGGAGTTGAATCCCATGCAGTTTCTGGTCCTAGGAGCAAGAGATTTTTTCTGGTAAGGAAAGTCACTATTGCACTCCCTTTGCCATACACTGTGCAAATACCACACGCGTCTGCTTCCAGCAAGTAACGTGTATTGGACTTAAGAGGATCCACTGTTGTTGTCAGTTTCCTAAGCAGAGTTGAACTGGATATGGCCCGTGTTTGTAGGAAGCACAGTTCTTTTGTTCTGAGCAAGCTCACTGTTCTGGCCCTATGGGAAACACAGTAGAGTAGAAGAGTGCTCTTTTCTCAAAAGGAGAGTGTGTTTGTTGTAAGGCGAGCTAGCGTTTTTTTCCCAGTCCTAAATGGAGTTGAATCCCGTGCAGTTTCTGGTCCTACGAGCAAGAGTTGTTTTCTGGTAAGAAGAGTCACTAATGCGCTTCCATTGCCATACACAGTGCAAATAGCACTCGCTTCTCTTCACAGCAAGTACAGTGTATTGGACTGAACAGGAGCTACTGTTCTTGTCAGTTTCCTAAGGAGAGTTGAACTAGATATGGTCCGTGCGTGTAGGAAGCACAGTTCTTTTGTTCTGAGCAAGCTTACTGTTTGGAACCCATAAGAAACACAGTAGAGTAGAAGAGTGCTCTTTTCTCAAAAGCAGAGTGTGTTTCTTGTAAGGCAAGCTAGCGTTTGTTTCCCAGTCCTAAATGGAGTGGAATCACATGCAGTTTCTGGTCCTATGAGCAAGAGTTGTTTTATGGTAAGAATAGTCACTATTGCGCTGTCATTGCCATACACAGGACAAATAGCACTGGCGTCTGATCCCAGCAAGTACAGTGTATCGGACTGAAGAGGAGCTACCGTTCTTGTCAGTTTCGTAAGCAGAGTTGAACTAGATATGGCCCATTTGTGTAGGAAGCACAGTTCTTTTGTTCTGAGCAAGCTCACTGTTCTGGCCCTATAGGAAACACAGTAGAGTAGAAGAGTGCTCTTTTCTCTAAAGCAAAGTGTGTTTCTTGTAAGGTGAGCTCGCGTTTGTTTCCCAGTACTAAATGGAGTTGAGTCACGTTCAATTTTTGGTCCTAAGAGCAAGAGTTGTTTTCTGGTAAGAAGAGTCACTATTGCGCTCCAAATGCCATACACAGTGCAAATAGCACTCGCGTCTGTTCCCAGCAAGTACAGAGTATGGGACTGTATAGGAGCTACTGTTCTTGTCAGTTTCCTAAGCAGAATTGAACTAGATATGGTCCATGTGTGTAGGAAGCACAGTTCTTTTGTTCTAAGCAAGCTCACTGTTTGGACCCCATAGGAAAAACAGAAGAGTAGAAGAGTGCTCTTTTCTCTAAAGCAGAGTGTGTTTCTTGTAAGTCGAGCTAGCGTTTGTTTCCTTGTCCTAAATGAAGTTGAATCCCATGCAGTTTCTGGTCCTATGAACAAGAGTTGTTTTCTGGTAAGGAAAGTCACTATTGTGCTCCCATTGCCATACACAGTGCAAATAGCACTCGCGTCTGTTCCCAGCAAGTACAGTGTATTGAACTGAATAGGTGCTACTGTTCTTGTCAGTTTCCTAAGCAGAGTTGAACTAGATATGGCCGTGTGTGTAGGAGGCACAGTTTTTTTGTTCTGAGCAAGCTCACTGTTCGGAACACATAGGAAACACAGTAGAGTAGAAGAGTGCTCTTTTCTCAAAAGCAGAGTGTGTTTCTTGGAAGGCGAGCTAGTGTTTGTTTCCTAGTCCTAAATGGAGTTGAGTCACATGCAGTTTTTTGTCCTACAAGCAAGAGTTGTTTTCTGGTAAGACGAGTCACTATTGTGCTCCAATTGCCATACACAGTGCAAATAGCACTCGTGTCTGTTCCACGCAAGTACAGTGTATTGGACTGAAGAGGAGCTACTGTTCTTCTCAGTTTCTTAAGAAGAGTTGAACTAGATATGGCCGTGTGTGTAGGAAGCACAGTTCTTTTTTCTAAGCAAGCTCACTGTTCTGGCCCTATAGGAAACACAGTAGAGTAGAAGAGTGCTCTTTTCTCAAAAGCAGAGTGTGTTTTTTGTAAAGCGAGCTAGACTTTGTTTCCCAGTCCTAAATGGAATTGAGTCACATGCAGGTTTTTGTCCTACGAGCAAGCGTTCTTTTCTGGTAAGACGAGTCACTATTGTGCTCCAATTGCCATACACAGTGCAAATAGCACTCGCGTATGTTCCCAGCAAGTACAGTGTATTGGACTGAAGAGGATCTACTGTTCTTGTCAGGTTCCTAAGCAGAATTGAACTAGATATGGGTGTGTGTGTAGGAAGCACAGTTCTTTTGTTCTGAGCAAGCTCACTGTTCAGGCCTTATAATAAACACAGTAGAGTAGAAGAGTGCTCTTTTCTCAAAAGCAGAGTGTGTTTCTTGTAAGGCCAGCTAGCGTTTGTTTCCCAGTCCTAAATAGAGTTGAATCACACGCAGTTTCTGGTCCTACGAGCAAGAGTTGTTTTATGGTAAGAAGAGTCAGTATTGTGCTGCCATTGCCATACACAGGACAAATAGCACTGTCTTCTGTTCCCAGCAAGTACTGTGTATCGGACTGAAGAGGAGCTACTGTTCTTGTCAGGTTCCTAATCAGACTTGAACTAGATATGGCCATGTGTGTAGGAAGCACAGTTCTTCTGTTCTGAGCAAGCTCACTGTTCTGGCCCTATAGGAAACACAGTAGAGTAGAAGAGTGCAAATTCTCAAAAGCAGAGTGTGTTTCTTGTAAGGAGAGCTAGCGTTTGTTTCGCAGTCCTATATGGAGTTGAATCACATGCAGTTTCTGGACCTATGAGCAAGAATTGTTTTTTGATAAGGAAAGTCACTATTGCGCTCCCATTGTCATACACAGTGCAAATAGCACACGCATCTGTTCCCAGCAAGTACAGTGTATTGGACTGAAGAGAATCTACTGTTCTTGTCAGATTTATAAGCAGAATTGAACTAGATATGGCCATGTGTGTAGGAAGCACAGTTTTTTTGTTCTGAGCAAGCTCACTGTTCGGACCCCATAGGAAACACAGTAGAGTAGAAGAGTGCTCTTTTCTCAAAAGCAGAGTGTGTTTCTTGTAAGGCGAGCTAGCATTTGTTTCCCAGTCCTAAATGGAGTTGAATCACATGCACTTTCTGATCCTACGAGCAAAAGTTGTTTTCGGGTAAGGAAAGTCACTATTGCACTCCCATTGCCATACACAGTGCAAATTGCACTCCCAGCAAGTATAGTGTATTGGACTGAAGAGGAGCTACTGTTCTTGTCAGTTTCCTAAGCAGAGTTGAACTAGATATGGCCCGTGTGTGTAGGAAGCACAGTTCTTTTGTTCTGAGCAAGCTCACTTTTCAGACCCCATAGTAAACACAGTGGAGTAGAAGACTGCTCTTTTCTCAAAAGCAGAGTGTGTTTCTTGTAAGGTGAGTTAGCATTTGTTTCCCTGTCCTAAATGGAATGGAATCACATGCAGTTTCTGGTCCTACGAGCAAGAGTTGTTTTCTGGTAAGGAAAGTCACTATTGCGCTCCCATTGCCATACACAGTGCAAATAGCACACACGTCTGTTCCCAGCAAGTACAGTGTATCGGACTGAAGAGGAGCTACTGTTCTTTTTAGTTTCCTAAGCAGAGTTGAACTAGATATGGCCCGTGTGTGTAGGAAGCACAGTTTTTTTGTTCTGAGCAAGCTCACTGTTCTGGCCCTCTAGGAAACACAGTAGAGTAGAAGAGTGCTCTTTTCTCTAAAGCAAAGTGTGTTTCTTTTAAGGTGAGCTCGTGTTTTTTTCTTAGTCCTAAATGGAGTTGAGTCACATGCAGTTTTTGGTCCTACGAGCAACAGTTGTTTTCTGGTAAGAAGAGTCACTATTGTGCTCCAAATGCCATACACAGTGCAAATAGCACTCGCGTCTGTTCCCAGCAAGTACAGAGTATGGGACTGTATAGGAGCTACTGTTCTTGTCAGTTTCCTAAGCAGATTTGAACTAGATATGGTCCATGTGTGTAGGAAGCACAGTTCTTTTGTTCTAAGCAAGCTCACTGTTTGGACCCCATAGGAAACACAGTAGAGTAGAAGAGTGCTCTTTTCTCAAAAGCAGAGTGTGTTTCTGGTAAGGCGAGCTAGCGTTTGTTTTCCAGTCCTATATGGAGTTGAATCACATGCATTTTCTGGACCTATGAGCAAGAATTGTTTTCTGATAAGGAAAGTCACTATTGCGCTCCCATTGCCATACACAGTGCAAATAGCACACATGTCTGTTCCCAGCAAGTACAGTGTATTGGACTGAAGAGGATCTACTGTTCTTGTCAGGTTCCTAAGCAGACTTGAACTAGATATGGCCGTGTGTGTAGGAAGCACAGTTTTTTTGTTCTGAGCAAGCTTACTGTTCGGAACCCATAGGAAATACAGAAGAGTAGAAGAGTGCTCTTTTCTCAAAAGGAGAGTGTGTTTCTTGGAAGGCGAGCTAGCGTTTGTTTCTCAGTCCTAAATGGAGTTGAGTCACATGCAGTATTTTGTCCTACAAGCAAGAGTTGTTTTCTGGTAAGACGAGTCACTATTGTGCTCCAATTGCCATACACAGTGCAAATAGCACTCGCGTCTGTTCCCAGAAAGTACAGTGTACTGGAATGAAGAGGAGCTACTGTTCTTGTCAGTTTCCTAAGCAGAATTGAACTAGATATGGCCCGTGTGTGTAGGAAGCACAGTTCTTTTGTTCTGAGCAAGCTCACTGTTCTGGCCTTCTAGGAAACACAGTAGAGTAGAAGAGTGCTCTTTTCTCTAAAGCAAAGTGTGTTTCTTGTAAGGTGAGCTCGCGTTTGTTTCCCAGTCCTAAATGGAGTTGAGTCTCATGCAGTTTTTGGTCCTATGAGCAAGAGTTGTTTTCTGGTAAGAAGAGTCACTATTGGGCTCCAAATGCCATACACAGTGCAAATAGCACTCGTGTCTGTTCCCAGCAAGTACAGAGTATGGGACTCTATAGGAGCTACTGTTCTTGTCAGTTTCCTAAGCAGAATTGAACTGGATATGGTCCATGTGTGTAGGAAGCACAGTTCTTTTGTTCTAAGCAAGCTCACTGTTTGGACCCCATAGGAAACACAGAAGAGTAGAAGAGTGCTCTTTTCTCTAAAGCAGAGTATGTTTCTTGTAAGTCGAGCTAGCGTTTGTTTCCTTGTCCTAAATGAAGTTGAATCCCATGCAGTTTCTGGTCCTACGAACAAGAGTTGTTTTCTGGTAAGGAAAGTCACTATTGCGCTCCCATTGCCATACACAGTGCAAATAGCACTGGCGTCTGTTCCCAGCAAGTACAGTGTATTGGAATGAATAGGTGCTACTGTTCTTGTCAGTTTCCTAAGCAGACTTGAACTAGATATGGCCGTGTGTATAGGGGGCACAGTTTTTTTGTTCTGAGCAAGCTCACTGTTCGGAACACAAAGGAAACACAGTAGAGTAGAAGAGTGCTCTTTTCTCAAAAGCCGAGTGTGTTTTTTGGAAGGCGAGCTAGCGTTTGTTTCCTAGTCCTAAATGGAGTTGAGTCACACACAGTTTTTTGTCCTACAAGCAAGAGTTGTTTTCTGGTAAGACGAGTCACTATTGTGCTCCAATTGCCATACACAGTGCAAATAGCTTTCGTGTATGTTCCACGCAAGTACAGTGTATTGGACTGAAGAGGAGCTACTGTTCTTGTCAGTTCCCTAAGCAGAGTTGAACTAGATATGGACCGTGTGTGTAGGAAGCACAGTACTTTTGTTCTGTGCAAGCTCACTGTTCTGGCCATATAGGAATCACAGTAGAGTAGAAGAGTGCTCTTTTCTCAAAAGCAGAGTGTGTTTTTTGTAAGGAGAGCTAGCGTTTGTTTCCCAGTCCTAAATGGAGTTGAATCCCATGCAGTTTCTGGTCCTACAAGCAAGAGTTGTTTTCTGGTAAGAAGAGTCAATATTCCGCTGCCATTGCCATACACAAGATAAATAGCACTGGCATCTGTTCCCAGCAAATACAGTGTATTGGACTGAAGAGGATCTACGGTTCTTGTCAGGTACGTAAGCAGAACTGAACTAGATATGGGCGTGTGTGTAGGAAGCACAGTTCTTTTGTTCTGAGTAAGCTCACTGTTCTGGCCCTGTAGGAATCACAGTAGAGTAGAAGAGTGCTCCTTTCTCAAAAGCAGAGTGTGTTTCTTGTAAGGCGAGCTAGCGTTTGTTTCCCAGCCATAAATGGAGTTCAATCACATGCAGGTTCTGTTCCTACGAGCAAGAGATGTTTTCTGGTATGGAAAGTTACTATTGCACTCCCATTGTCATACATAGTGCAAATAGCACTCGCGTCTGTTCCCAGCAAGTACAGTGTATCGGACTGAAAAGAAGCTACTGTTCTTGTCAGTTTCCTAAGCAGAGTTGAAGGAGATATGTCCCGTGTGTATAGGAAGCACAGTTCTTTTGTTCTGAGCAAGCTCACTGTTTTCACCACATAGGAAACACAGTAATGTAGAAGAGTGCTCTTTTCTCAAAAGCAGAGTGTGTTTCTTGTAAGGCGAGCTAGTGTTTGTTTCCCAGTCCTAAATGGAGTTGAATCCCATGCAGTTTCTGGTCCTACGAGTAAGAGTTGTTTTCTGGTAAGAAGAGTCACTATTGTGCTGCCATTGCCATACACAGGACAAATAGCACTGGCGTCTGTTCCCAGCAAGTACAGTGTATTGGACTGAACAGGAGCTACTGTTCTTGTCAGGTTCCTAAGCAGACTTGAACGAGATGTGGCCCTGTGTGTAGGAAGCACAGTTTTATGTTCTGAGCAAGCTCACTGTTCGGAACACATAGGTAACACAGTAGAATAGAAGAGTGCTCTTTTCTCAAAAGCAGAGTGTGTTTCTTGGAAGGCGAACTAGCGTTTGTTTCCCAGTCCTAAATGGAGTTCAGTCACATGCAGTTTTTTGTCCTACGAGCAAGAGTTGTTTTCTGGTAAGACGAGTCACTATTGTGCTCCATTTGCCATACACAGTGCAAATAGCACTCGCGTCTGTTCCCCGCAAGTACAGTGTATTGGACTGAAGAGGATCTACTGTTCTTGTCAGTTTCCTAAGCAGAGTTGAACTAGATATGGCCATGTGTGTAGGAAGCACAGTTCTTTTGTTCTGAGCAAGCTCACTGTTCGGACCCTATAGGAAGCACAGTAGAGTAGAAGAGTGCTCTTTTCTCAAAAGCAAAGTTTGTTTCTTGTAATACAAGCTAGCGTTTGTTTCCCAGTCCTAAATGGAGTTGAATCACATGCAGTTTCTGGTCCTACGAGCAAGAGTTGTTTTCTGTTAAGAAAGTCACTATTGCACTCCCATTGCCATACACAGTGCAAATAGCACTCGCGTCTGTTCCCTGCAAGTACAGTGTATCGGACTGAAGAGGAGCTACTGTTCTTGTCAGTTTCCAAAGCAGACTTGAACTAGATATGGCCGTGTGTGTAGGAAGCACAGTTTTTTTGTTCTGAGCAATCTCACCTTTCAGACCCCATAGGAAAAACAGTAGAGTAGAAGAGTGCTCTTTTCTCAAAAGCAGAGTGTGTTTCTTGTAAAGCGAGCTAGAGTTTGTTTCCCAGTCCTAAATGGAATTGAGTCACATGCAGTTTTTTGTCCTACCAGCAAGCGTTCTTTTCTGGTAAGACGAGTCACTATTGTGCTCCAATTGCCGTACACAGTGCAAATAGCACTCACGTATGTTCCCAGGAAGTACAGTGTATTGGACTGAAGGGGATCTACTGTTCTTGTCAGGTTCCTAAGCAGAATTGAACTAGATATGGGTGTGTGTGTAGGAAGCACAGTTCTTTTGTTCTGAGCAAGCTCACTGTTCAGGCCTTATAATAAACACAGTAGAGTAGAAGAGTGCTCTTTTCTCAAAAGAAGAGTGTGTTTCTTGTAAGGCCAGCTAGCGTTTGTTTCCTAGTCCTAAATAGAGTTGAATCACATGCAGTTTCTGGTCCTACGAGCAAGAGTTTTTTTATGGTAAGAAGAGTCAGTATTGTGCTGCCATTGCCATACACAGGACAAATAGCACTGGCGTCTGTTCCCAGCAAGTACAGTGTTTCGGACTGAAGAGGAGCTACTGTTCTTGTCAGTTTCCTAAGTAGAGTTGAACTAGATATGGTCGGTGTGTGTAGGAAGCACAGTTCTTTTATTCTGAGCAAGCTCACTGTTTGGACCCCATAGGAAACACAGTAGAGTAGAAGAGTGCTCTTTTCTCAAAAGCAGAGTGTGTTTCTTGTAAGGCGAGCTCGCGTTTGTTTCCCAGTCCTAAATGGAGTTGAGTCACATGCAGTTTTTGGTCCTACGAGCAAGAGTTGTTTTCTGGTAAGGAGAGTCACTACTGCGCTCCAAATGCCATACACAGGGCAAATAGCATTCGCGTCTGTTCCCAGCAAGTACAGTGTATTGGACTGTATAGGAGCTACTGTTCTTGTCAGTTTCC
>NW_026738530.1:0-12000 GCF_949786415.1 Peromyscus eremicus
TACACAGGACAAATAGCACTGGCGTCTGTTCCCAGCAAGTACAGTGTATTGGACTGAAGATAATCTACTGTTCTTGTCAGGTTCCTAAGCAGAATTTAACTAGATATGGCCGTGTGTAGGAAGCACAGTTGTTTTGTTCTGAGCAAGCTCACTGTTCGGACACCATAAGAAACAAAGTAGAGTAGAAGAGTGCTCTTTTCTCAAAAGCAGAGTGTGTTTCTTATAAGGCGAGCTAGCGTTTGTTTCCCAGTCCTAAATGGAGTTGAGTCACATGCAGTTTTTTGTCCAACGAGCAAGAGTTATTTTCTCGTAAGACAAGTCACTATTGTGCTCCAAAGCCATACACAGTGCAAATAGCACTCGCGTCTGTTCCCCGCAAATACAGTGTATTGGACTAAAGAGGAGCTACTGTTCTTGTTTGTATCCTAAGCAGAGTTGAATTAGATATGGCCGTGTGTGTAGAAAGCACAGTTCTTTTGTTCTGAGCAAGCTCACTGTTCGGACCCCATTGGAAACACAGTAGAGTAGAAGAGTGCTCTTTTCTCAAAAGCAGAGTGTGTTTCTTGTAAGGCGAGCTAGCATTTCTTTCCCAGTCGTAAATGGAGTTGAATCACATGCAGTTTCTGGCCCTACGAGCAAGAGTTTTTTTCTGGTAAGACGAGTCACTCTTGTGCTCCAATTGCCATACACAGTGCAAATAGCACTCGCGTCTGTTCCCAGCAAGTACAGTGTATCGGACTGAAGAGGAGCTACTGTTCTTGTCAGTTTCCTAAGCAGAGTTGAACTAGATATGGCCTGTGTGTGTAGGAAGCACAGTTCTTTTGTTCTAAGCAAGCTCACTGTTCGGAGCCAATAGGAAACACAGTAGAGAAGAAGAGTGCTCTTTTCTCAAAAGCAGAGTGTGTTTCCTGTAAGGCGAGCTAGCATTTCTTTCCCAGTCGTAAATGGAGTTGAGTCACATGCAGTTTCTGGTCCTACGAGCAAGAGTTGTTTTCTGGTAAGGAAAGTCACTATTGCGCTCCCATTGCCATACACAGTGCAAATAGCACTCGCGTCTGTTCCCAGCAAGTACAGTGTATCGGACTGAAGAGGAGCTACTGTTCTTGTCAGTTTCCTAAGCAGAGTTGAACTAGTTATGGCCCGTGTGTAGGATGCACAGTTCTTTTGTTCTGAGCAAGCTCACTGTTGTGGACCTATAGGAAACACAGTAGAGTAGAAGAGTGCTCTTTTCTCAAAAGCAGAGTGTGTTTCTTGTAAGGCGAGCTAGCATTTGTTTCCCAGTCCTAAATGGAGTGGAATCACATGCAGTTTCTGGTCCTACGAGCAAGAGTTGTTTTCTGGTAAGTAAAGTCACTATTGCGCTCCCATTGCCATACACAGTGCAAATAGCACATGCGTCTGTTCCCAGCAATTACAGTGTATTGGACTGAAGAGGTGCTAATGTTCTTGTCAGGTTCCTAAGCAGAGTTGAAAAAGATATGGCCCGTGTGTGTAGGAAGCACAGTTCTTATGTTCTGAGCAAGCTCACTGCTCTGGCCCCATAGGAAACACAGTAGAGTAGAAGAGTGCTCTTTTCTCTAAAGCAGAGTGTGTTTCTTGTAAGGCGAGGTAGCGCTTGTTTCCCAGTCCTAAATGGAGTTGAGTCACATGCAGTTTTTTGTCCTACGAGTAAAAGTTTTTTTCTGGTAAGACAAGTCACTATTGTGCTCCAATTGCCATACACAGTGAAAATAGCACTCGCGTCTGTTCCCAGCAAGTACAGTGTATCGGATTGAAGAGGAGCTTCTGTTCTTGTCAGTTTCCTAAGCAGAGTTGAACTATATATGGCCTGTGTGTGTAGGAAGCACAGTTCTTTTGTTCTAAGTAAGCTCACTGTTCGGAGCGAATAGGAAACACAGTAGAGTAGAAGAGTGATCTTTTCTCAAAGCAGAGTGTGTTTCATGTAAGGCGAGCTAGCATTTGTTTCCCAGTCCTAAATGGAGTGGAATCACATGCAGTTTCTCGTCCTACGAGCAAGGGTTGTTTTCTGGTAAGAGGAGTCACTATTGCGCTGCCATTGCCATACACAGGACAAATAGCACTGGCGTCTGTTACCAGCAAGTACAGTGTTTCAGACTGAAGAGGAGCTACTGTTCTTGTTTGTTTCCTAAGCAGAGTTGAACTAGATATGGCCCGTGTGTGTAGGAAGCACAGTTCTTTTGTTCTGAGCAAGCTCACTGTTCGGACCCCATAGGAAACACAGTAGAGTAGAAGAGTGCTCTTTTCTCAAAAGCAGAGTGTGTTTCATGTAAGGCAAGCTACCACTTGGTCCCCAATCCTAAATGGAGTTGAATCACATGCAGTTTCTGGTCCTATGAGCAAGAGTTGCTTTCTGGTAAGGAAAGTCACTATTGCGCTCCCATTGACATACACAGTGCAAATAGCACTCGCGTCTGTTCCCAGCAAGTACAGTGTATCGGACTGAAGAGGAGCTACTGTTCTTGTCAGTTTCCTAAGCAGAGTTGAACTAGTTATGGGCCGTATGTAGGAAGCACAGTTCTTTTGTTTTGAGCAAGCTCACTTTTCTGGCCGTATAGGAAACATAGTAGAGTGGAAGAGTGCTCTTTTCTCTAAAGCAGAGTGTGTTTCTTGTAAGGAGAGCTAGCGTTTGTTTCCCAGTCCTAAAGGGAGTTGAATCACATGCAGTTTCTAGTCCTAAGAGCAAGAGTTGTTTTATGGTAAGAAGAGTCATTATTGCGCTGCCATTGCCATACACAGGACAAATAGCACTGGTCTCTGTTCCCAGCAAGTACAGTGTATTGGACTGAAGATAATCTACTGTTCTTGTCAGGTTCCTAAGCAGAATTGAACTAGATATGGCCGTGTGTGTAGGAAGCACAGTTGTTTTGTTCTGAGCAAGCTCACTGTTCGGACACCATAAGAAACAAAGTAGAGTAGAAGAGTGCTCTTTTCTCAAAAGCAGAGTGTGTTTCTTGTAAGGCGAGCTAGCGTTTGTTTCCCAGTCCTAAATGGAGTTGAGTCACATGCAGTTTTTTGTCCTACGAGCAAGAGTTGTTTTCTGGTAAGACGAGTCACTATTGTGCTCCAATTGCCATACACAGTGCAAATAGCTCTCGCATCTGTTCCCAGAAAGTACAGTGTATTGGACTGAAGAGGAGCTACTGTTCTTCTCAGTTTCCTAAGCAGAGTTGAACTAGATATGGTCCGTGTGTGTAGGAAGCACAGTTCTTTTGTTCGGAGGATGCTCACTGTTCGGACCCCATAGTTAGCACAGTAGAGTAGAAGAGTGCTCTTTTCTCAAAAGCAGAGTGTGTTTCATGGAAGGCGAGCTAGCATTTGTATCCCAGTCCTAAATGGAGTTGAACCACATGCAGTTTCTGGTCCTATGAGCAAGAGATGTTTTCTGGTAAGGAAAGTCACTATTGCGCTCCCATTGTCATACATAGTGCAAATAGCACTCGCGTCTGTTCCCAGCAAGTACAGTGTTTCGGACTGAAGAGGAGCTACTGTTCTTGTCAGTTTCCTAAGCAGAGTTGAACTAGTTATGGCCCGTGTGTAGGAAGCACAGTTCTTTTGTTCTGACCAAGCTCACTGTTCTGGCCATATAGGAAACACAGTAGAGTAGAAGAGTGCTCTTTTCTCAAAAGCAGAGTGTGTTTCATGTAAGGCTAGCTAGCATTTGTTTCCCAGTTCTAAATGGAGTTGAATCACATGCAGTTTCTGGTCCTACGAGCAAGAGTTGTTCACTGGAAAGGAAAGTCACTATTGCGCTCCCCTTGCCGTACACATTGCAAATAGCTCTCGCGTCTGTTCCCAGCAAGTACAGTGTATTAGACTGAAGAGGAGCTACTGTTCTTGTCAGTTTCCTAAGCAGAGTTGAACTAGATATGGCCCGTGTGTGTAGGAAGCACAGTTCTTTTGTTCTGAGCAAGCTCACTCTTCTGGCCCTATAGGAAACACAGTAGAGTACAAGAGTGCTCTTTTCTCAAAAGCAGAGTGTGTTTTTGTAACGCGAGCTAGCGTTTGTTTTTTAGTCCTTAATGGAGTTGAATCACATGCAGTTTCTGGTCCTATGAACAAGAGTTGTTTTCTGGTAAGGAAAGTCACTATTGCGCTCCCATTACCCTTCACAAGGCAAATAGCACTCGCGCCTTTTCCCAGCAAGTACAGTGTATCAGACTGAATAGGAGCTACTCATCTTGTCAGTTTACCAAGCAGAGTTGAACTAGATATGGTCCGTGTGTGTAGGAAGCACAGTTCTTTTGTTCTGAGCAAGCTCACTGTTAGGACCCCATAGAAAACACAGTAGAGTAGAAGAGTGCTCTTTTCTCTAAAGCAGAGTGTGTTTCTTGTAAGGCAAGCTACCGTTTGTTTCCCAGTCCTAAATGGAGTGGAATAACATGCAGTTTCTGGTCCTAAGAGCAAGAGTTGTTTTCTGGTAAGGAAAGTCACTATTGCGCTCCCTTTGCCATACACAGTGCAAATAGCCCTCCCCTCTGTTCCCAGCAAGTACAGTGTATTGGACTGCAGAGGAGCTACTGTTCTTCTCAGTTTCCTAAGCAGAGTTGAACTAGATATGGTCCGTGTGTGTAGGAAGCACAGTTCTTTTGTTCCGAGCAAGCTCACTGTTTTGGCCCTATAGGAAACACAGTAGAGTAGAAGACTGCTCTTTTCTCAAACGCAGAGTGTGTTTCTTGTAAAGCGAGCTAGAGTTTGTTTCCCAGTCCTAAATGGAGTTGAATCACATGCAGTTTCTGGTCCTGCGAGCAAGAGTTGTTTTCTGGTAAGAAGAGTCACTATTGCGCTGCCATTGCCATACACAGGATAAATAGCACTGGCGTCTGTTCCCAGCAAGTACAGTGTATTGGACTGAAGAGGATATACTGTTCTTGTCAGGTTCCTAAGCAGACTTGAACTAGATATGGCCGTGTGAGTAGGAAGTATAGTTTTTTTGTTCTGAGCAAGCTCACTGTTCAGAGCACTTAGGAAACACAGTAGAATAGAAGAGTGCTCTTTTCTCAAAAGCAGAGTGTGTTTCATGTAAGGCGAGCTAGCGTTTGTTTCCCAGTCCTAAATGGAGTTGAGTCACATGCAGTTTTTTGTCCTACGAGCAAGAGTTGTTTTCTGGTAAGACAAGTCACTATTGTGCTCCAATGCCATACACAGTGCAAATAGCATTCGCGTCTGTTCCCGCAATTACAGTGTATTGGACTGAAGAGGAGCTACTGTTCTTGTTGGTTTCCTAAGCAGAGTTGAACTAGATATGGCCCGTGTGTGTAGGAAGCACAGTTCTTTTGTTCTGAGCAAGCTCACTGTTCGGACCCGATAAGAAACACAATAGAGTAGAAGAGTGCTCTTTTCTCAAATGCAGAGTGTGTTTCATGTAAGGCGAGCTAGCATTTGTTTCCCAGTCCTAAATGGAGTTGAATCACATGTAGTTTCTGGTCCTACGAGCAAGAGTTGTTTTCTGGTAAGAAGAGTCACTATTGCGCTGCCATTGCCATACACAGGACTAATAGCACTGGCGTCTGTTCCCAGCAAGTACAGTGTATTGGACTGTAGAGGATCTACTGTTCTTGTCAGGTTCCTAAGCAGAATTGAACTAGATATGGCCGTGTGTGTATGAAGCACAGTTCTTTTGTTCTGAGCAAGATCACTTTTCGGAACACATAGGAAACACAGTAGAGTAGAAGAGTGCTCTTTTCTCAAAAGCAGAGTGTGTTTTTGTAAGGCGAGCTAGCGTTTGTTTCCTAGTCCTAAATGGAGTTGAATCACATGAAGTTTCTGGTCCTATGAACAAGAGTTGTTTTCTGGTAAGGAAAGTCACTACTGTGCTCCCATTGCCCTTTACAAGGCAAATAGCACTCGCGTCTTTTCCCAGCAAGTACAGTGTATTGGACTGAATAGGAGCTACTCTTCTTGTCAGTTTTCTAATCAGAATTGAACTATATATGGTCCGTGCGTGTAGGAAGCACAGTTCTATTGTTCTGAGCAAGCTCACTGTTTGGACCCCATAGGAAACACAGTAGAGTAGAAGAGTGCTCTTTTCTCAGAAGCAGAGATGTTTCTTGTAAGGCGAGCTAGCATTTGTTTCCCAGTCCTAAATGGAGTTGATCATATGCAGTTTCTGGTCCTACAATCAAGAGTTGTTTTCTGGTAAGGAAAGTCACTATTGCGCTCCCATTGCCATACACAGTGCAAATAGCACTCGCGTCTGTTCCCAGCAAGTACAGTGTATCGGACTGAAGAGGAGCTACTGTTCTTGTCAGTTTCCTAAGCAGAGTTGAACTAGTTATGGCCCGTGTGTAGGAAGCACAGTTCTTTTGTTCTGAGCAAGCTCACTGTTCTGGCCCTATAGGAAACACAGTAGAGTGGAAGAGTGCTCTTTTCTCTAAAGCAGAGTGTGTTTCTTGTAAGGCGAGCTAGCGTTTGTTTCCCAGTCCTAAATGAAGTTGAATCACATGCAATTTCTGGTCGTACGAGCAAGAGTTGTTTTCTGGTAAGAAGAGTCACTATGGCGCTGCCATTGCCATACACAGGACAAACAGCACTGGCGTCTGTTTCCAGCAATTACAGTGTATTGGACTGAAGAGGATCTACTGTTCTTGTCAGTTTCCGAAGTAGAATTGAACTATATATGGCCGTGTGTGTAGGAAGCACAGTTCTTTTGTTCTGAGCAAGCTCACTGTTTGGACCCCATAGGAAACACAGTAGAGTAGAAGAGTGCTCTTATCTCTAAAGCACAATGTTTTTCTTGTAAGGCGAGCTAGCGTTTGTTTCCCAGTCCTAAATGGAGTGGAATCACATGCAGTTTCTGGTCCTACGAGCAAGAATTGCTTTCTGGTAAGGAAAGTCACTATTGCGCTCCCATTGCCATACACAGTGCAAATAGCACTCGCGTCTGTTCCCAGTAACGACAGTATATTGAACTGAAGAGGAACTACTGTTCTTGTCAGTTTGCTAAGCAGAGTTGAACTAGATATGGCCGGTGTGTGTAGGAAGCGCAGATCTTTTGTTCTGAGCAAGCTCACTGTTCGGACCCCATAGGAAACACATTAGAGTAGAAGAGTGCTCTTTTCTCAAAAGCAGAGTGTGTTTCTTGTAAGGCGAGATAGCTTTTGTTTCCCAGTCCTAAATGGAGTTGAATCCCAGGCAGTTTCTGGTCCTACGTGCAAGAGTTGTTTTCTGGTAAGGAAAGTCACTATTGTGCTCACAATGCCATACACTGCTCAAGTAGCACTCGCGACTATTCCCAGCAAGTACAGTGTATTGAACTGAAGAGGAGCTACTGTTCTTGTCAGTTTCCTAAGCAGAGTTGAACTAGATATGGCCCGCGTGTGTAGGAAGCACAGTTCTTTTGTTCTGAGCAAGCTCACTGTTTGGACCCCATAGGAAACACAGTAGAGTAGAAGAGTATTCTTTTCTCTAAAGCAGAATGTGTTTCTTGTAAGGCGAGCTAGCGTTTGTTTCCCAGTCCTAAATGGAGTGGAATTACATGCAGTTTCTGGTCCTACGAGCAGGAGTTGTTTTCTGGTAAGACAAGACACTATTGTGGTCCAATGCCATACACAGTGCAAATAGCACTCGCGTCTGTTTCCCGCAAGTACAGTGTATTGGACTGAAGAGGAGCTACTGTTCTGGTTGGTTTCCTAAGCAGAGTTGAACTAGATATGGCCCGTGTGTGTAGGAAGCACAGTTCTTTTGTTCTGAGCAAGCTCACTGTTCGGACCCGATAGGAAACACAATAGAGTAGAAGAGTGCTCTTTTCTCAAAAGCAGAGTATGTTTCACGTAAGGCGAGCTAGCATTTGTTTCCCAGTCCTAAATGGAGTTGAATCACATACAGGTTCTGGTCCTACGAGCAAGAGTTGTTTTCTGGTAAGAAGAGTCACTATTGCGCTGCCATTGCCATACACAGGACTAATAGCCCTGGCGTCTGTTCCCAGCAAGTACAGTGTATTGGACTGTAGAGGATCTACTGTTCTTGTCAGGTTCCTAAGCAGAATTGAACTAGATATGGCCGTGTGTGTAGGAAGCACAGTTATTTTGTTCTGAGCAAGCTCACTGTTTGGACCCCATAGGAAACACAGTAGAGTAGAAGAGTATTCTTTTCTCTAAAGCAGAATGTGTTTCTTGTAAGGCGAGCTAGCGTTTGTTTCCCAGTCCTAAATGGAGTGGAATTACATGCAGTTTCTGGTCCTACGAGCAGGAGTTGTTTTCTGGTAATTCAAGACACTATTGTGGTCCAATGCCATACACAGTGCAAATAGCACTCGCGTCTGTTCCCCGCAAGTACAGTGTATTGGACTGAAGAGGAGCTACTGTTCTGGTTGGTTTCCTAAGCAGAGTTGAACTAGATATGGCCCGTGTGTGTAGGAAGCACAGTTCTTTTGTTCTGAGCAAGCTCACTGTTCGGACCCGATAGGAAACACAATAGAGTAGAAGAGTGCTCTTTTCTCAAAAGCAGAGTATGTTTCACGTAAGGCGAGCTAGCATTTGTTTCCCAGTCCTAAATGGAGTTGAATCACATACAGGTTCTGGTCCTACGAGCAAGAGTTGTTTTCTGGTAAGAAGAGTCACTATTGCGCTGCCATTGCCATACACAGGACTAATAGCCCTGGCGTCTGTTCCCAGCAAGTACAGTGTATTGGACTGAAGAGGAGCTACTGTTCTTGTCAGTTTCCTAAACAGAGTTCAACTAGATATGGCCCGTGTGTGTAGGAAGCACAGTTCTTTTGTTCTGAACAAGCTCACTGTTTGGACCCCATAGGAAACACAGTAGAGTAGAAGAGTGCTCTTTTCTCAAAAGCAGAGTGTGTTTTTGTAAGGCGAGCTAGCGTTTGTTTTTTAGTCCTAAATGGAGTTGAATCACAAGCAGTTTCTGGTCCTATGAACAAGAGTTGTTTTCTGGTAAAGAAAGTCACTATTGCGCTCCCATTACCCTTCAGAAGGCAAATAGCACTCGCGTCTTTTCCCAGCAAGTACAGTGTATTGGACTGAATAGGAGCTACTCTTCTTGTCAGTTTACTAAGCAGAGTTGAACTAGATATGGTCCGTGTGTGTAGGAAGCACAGGTCTTTTGTTCTGAGCAAGCTCACTGTTAGGACCCCATAGAAAACACAGCAGAGTAGAAGAGTGCTCTTTTCTCTAAAGCAGAGTGTGTTTCTTGTAAGGCAAGCTACCGTTTGTTTCCCAGTCCTAAATGGAGTGGAATCACATGCAGTTTCTGGTCCTACGAGCAAGAGTTGTTTTCTGGTAAGGAAAGTCACTATTGCGCTCCCTTTGCCATACACAGTGCAAATAGCCCTCCCCTCTGTTCCCAGCACGTACAGTGTATTGGACTGAAGAGGATCTACTGTTCTTCTCAGTTTCCTAAGCAGAGTTGAACTAGATATGGTCCGTGTGTGTAGGAAGCACAGTTCTTTTGTTCTGAGCAAGCTCACTGTTCTGGCCCTATAGGAAACACAGTAGAGTAGAAGACTGCTCTTTTCTCAAAAGCAGAGTGTGTTTCTTGTAAAGCGAGCTAGAGTTTGTTTCCCAGTCCTAAATGGAGTTGAATCACATGCAGTTTCTGGTCCTGCGAGCAAGAGTTGTTTTCTGGTAAGAAGAGTCACTATTGCGCTGCCATTGCCATACACAGGACAAATAGCACTGGCGTCTGTTCCCAGCAAGTACAGTGTATTGGACTGAAGAGGATATACTGTTCTTGTCAGGTTCCTAAGCAGACTTGAACTAGATATGGCCGTGTGAGTAGGAAGTATAGTTTTTTTGTTCTGAGCAAGCTCACTGTTAGGAGCACTTAGGAAACACAGTAGAATAGAAGAGTGCTCTTTTCTCAAAAGCAGAGTGTGTTTCATGTAAGGCGAGCTAGCGTTTGTTTCCCAGTCCTAAATGGAGTTGAGTCACATGCAGTTTTTTGTCCTACGAGCAAGAGTTGTTTTCTGGTAAGACAAGTCACTATTGTGCTCCAATGCCATACACAGTGCAAATAGCACTCGCGTCTGTTTCCCACAAGTACAGTGTATTGGACTGAAGAGGAGCTACTGTTCTTGTCAGTTTCCTAAGCAGAGTTGAACTAGATATGGCCTGTGTGTGTAGGAAGCACAGTTCTTTTGTTCTGAGCAAGCTCACCGTTCGGACCCCATAGGAAACACAGTAGAGTAGAAGAGTGCTCTTTTCTCAAAAGCAGAGTGTGTTTCATGTAAGGCGAGCTAGTACTTGTTCCCCAGTCCAAAACGGAGTTGAATCACATGCAGTTTCTGGTCCTACAAGCAAGAGTTGTTTTCTGGTAATGAAATTCACTATTGTGCTCCCATTGACATACACAGTGCAAATAGCACTCGCGTCTGTTCCCAGCAAGTACAGTGTATCGGACTGAAGAGGAGCTACTGTTCTTGTCAGTTTCCTAAGCAGAGCAGAACTAGTTATGGGCCGTATGTAGGAAGCACAGTTCTTTTGTTTTGAGCAAGCTCTCTGTTCTGGCCCTATAGGAAACACAGTTGAGTAGAAGAGTGCTCTTTTCTCTAAAGCAGAGTGTGTTTCTTATAAGGCGAGCTAGCGTTTGTTTCCCAGTCCTAAATGGAGTTGAATCACATGCAGTTTCTAGTCCTAAGAGCAAGAGTTGTTTTATGATAAGAAGAGTCACTATTGCGCTGCCTTGGCCATACACAGGACAAAAAGCAGTGGCGGTTGTTCCCAGCAAGTACAGTGTATTGGACTGAAGAGGATCTACTGTTCTTGTCAGGTTCCTAAGCAGAATTGAACTAGATATGGCCGTGTGTGTAGGAAGCACAGTTCTTTTGTTCTGAGCAAGCTCACTGTTCGGACACCATTGGAAACACAGTAGAGTAGAAGAGTGCTCTTTTCTCTAAAGCAGAGTGTGTTCTTGTAAGGCGAGCTAGCGTTGGTTTCCCAGTACTAAATAGAGTTGAATCACGTGCAGTTTCTGGTCCTAAGAGCAAGAGTTGTTTTCTGGTAAGGAAATTCAATATTGCGCTCCCCTTGCCATACATAGTGCAAATAGCTCTCGCGTCTTTTCCCAGCAAGTACAGTGTATGGGACTGAAGAGGATCTACTGTTCTTGTCAGTTTCCTAAGCAGAGTTGAACTAGTTATGGGCCGTATGTAGGAAGCACAGTTCTTTTGTTTTGAGCAAGCTCACTGTTCTGGCCCTATAGGAAACACAGTAGAGTGGAAGAGTGCTCTTTTCTCTAAAGCAGAGTGTGTTTCTTGTAAGGAGAGCTAGCGTTTGTTTCCCAGTCCTAAAGGGAGTTGAATTACATGCAGTTTCTAGTCCTAAGAGCAAGAGTTGTTTTATGGTAAGAAGAGTCATTATTGCGCTGCCATTGCCATACACAGGACAAATAGCACTGGCGTCTGTTCCCAGCAAGTACAGTGTATTGGACTGAAGATAATCTACTGTTCTTGTCAGGTTCCTAAGCAGAATTGAACTAGATATGGCCGTGTGTGTAGGAAGCACAGTTGTTTTGTTCTGAGCAAGCTCACTGTTCGGACACCATAAGAAACAAAGTAGAGTAGAAGAGTGCTCTTTTCTCAAACGCAGAGTGTGTTTCTTATAAGGCGAGCTAGCGTTTGTTTCCCAGTCATAAATGGAATTGAGTCACATGCAGTTTTTTGTCCAACGAGCAAGAGTTATTTTCTCGTAAGACAAGTCACTATTGTGCTCCAATGCCATACACAGTGCAAATAGCACTCGCGTCTGTTCCCCGCAAATACAGTGTATTGGACTAAAGAGGAGCTACTGTTCTTGTTTGTATCCTAAGCAGAGTTGAATTAGATATGGCCGTGTGTGTAGAAAGCACAGTTCTTTTGTTCTGAGCAAGCTCACTGTTCGGACCCCATAGGAAACACAGTAGAGTAGAAGAGTGCTCTTTTCTCTAAAGCAGAGTGTGTTTCTTGTAAGGCGAGCTAGCGTTTGTTTCCCAGTCCTAAATGGAATTGAGTCACATGCAGTTTTTTGTCCTACGAGCAAGAGTTTTTTT
>NW_026738531.1:0-12000 GCF_949786415.1 Peromyscus eremicus
AGTAGAGTAGAAGAGTGCTCTTTTCTCAAAAGCAGAGTGTGTTTCTTGTAAGGCGAGCTAGCGTTTGTTTCCCAGTCCTAAATGGAGTTGGATCACATGCAGTTTTTGGTCCTACAAGCAAGAGTTGTTTTTTGGTAAGGAAAGTCACTATTGTGCTCCCATTGCCACACACAGTGCAAATAGGACTTGCGTCTGTTCCCATCAAGTTCAGTGTATTGGACTGAAGAGGAGCTACTGTTCTTGTCAGTTTCCTAAGCAGAGTTGAACTAGATATGGCCCGTGTGTGTAGGAAGCACAGGTCTTTTGTTCTGAGCCATCTCGCTGTTCGGACCAAATAGGAAACACCGTAGAGTAGAAGAGTGCCCTTTTCTCAAAAACATTGTGTATTTCTTGAAAGGCGAGCTAGGGTTTGTTTCCCTGTCCTAAATGGATTTGAATCACATGCAGTTTCTGGTCCAACGAGCAAGAGTTGTTTTCTGGTAAGAAGAGTCACTATTGCGCTCCCATTGTCATACACAGGGCAAATAGCACTGGCGTCTGTTCCCAGCATGTACAGTGTATTGGACTGAAGATGATCTACTGTTCTTGTCAGTTTCCTAAGCAGAGTTGAACTAGATATGGACCGTGTGTGTAGGAAGCACAGTTCTTTTGTTCTGAGCAAGCTCACTGTTCGGACCCCATAGGAAACACAGTAGAGTAGAAGAGTGCTCTTTTCTCAAAAGCAGAGTGTGTTTCTTGTAAGACACACTAGCGTTTGTTTCCCAGTCCTAAATGTAGTTGAATCCCATGCAGTTTCTGGTCCTACGAGCAAGAATTGTTTTCTGGTAAGAAGAGTCACTATTGTGCTCCCACTCTCATACACAGGGCAAATAGCACTGGCATCTGTTCCCAGCAAATACAGTGTATTGGAGTGAAGAGGAGCTACTGTTCTTTTCAATTTCCTAAGCAGAGTTGAACTAGATATAGCCCGTGTGTTTAGGAAGCACAGTTCTTTTTTTCTGAGCAAGCTCACTGTTTTGGCCCTATAGGAAACACAGTAGAGTAGAAGAGTGCTCTTTTCTCAAAAGCAGAGTGTGTTTCTTGTAAGGCGAGCTAGCGTTTGTTTCCCAGTCCTAAATGGAGTTGAATCACATGCAGTTTTTGGTCCCACGAGAAGAGTTGTTTTCTGGTAAGGAAAGTCACTATTGTGCTCCCATTGCCACACACAGTGCAAATAGGACTTGCGTCTGTTCCCATCAAGTACAGTGTATTGGACTGAAGAGGAGCTACTGTTCTTGTCAGTTTCCTAAGCAGAGTTGAACTAGATATGGCCCGTGTGTGTAGGAAGCACAGTTCTTTTGTTCTGAGCCATCTCGCTGTTCGGACCCAATAGGAACCACAGTAGAGTAGAAGAGTGCTCTTTTCTCAAAAGCAGAGTGTGTTTCTTGTAAGGCGAGCTAGCGTTTGTTTCCCACTCCTAAATGGGAGTTGAAATACATGCAGTTTCTGGTCCTACTAGCAAGAGTTGTTTTCTGGTAAGAAGAGTCACTCTTGCGTTCCCACTGTCAGACACAGGGCAAATAGCACTGGCGTCTGTTCCCAGCATGAACAGTGTATTGGACTGAAGAGGAGCTACTGTTCTTGTCAGTTTCCTAAGCAGAGTTGAACTAGATATGGCCGTGTGTGTAGGAAACACAGTTCTTTTGTTCTGAGCAAGCTCACTGTTAGGAACACATAGGAAACACAGTAGAGTAGAAGAGTGCTCTTTTCTCAAAAGCAGAGTGTGTTTCTTGTAATGCTAGCTAGCGTTTGTTTCCCAGTCCTAAATGGGAGTTGAATCACATGCAGTTTCTGGTCCTACGAGCAAGAATTGTTTTCTGGTAAGAAGAGTCACTATTGTGCTCTCACTCTCATACACAGGGCAAATAGCACTGGCGTCTGTTCCCAGCAAATACAGTGTTTTGGACTGAAGAGGAGCTACTGTTCTTGTCAGTTTCCTAAGCAGAGTTGAACTAGATATAGCCCGTGTGTTTAGGAAGCACAGTTTTTTTTTCTGAGCAAGCTCACTGTTTTGGCCGTATAGGAAACACAGTAGAGTAGAACAGTGCTCTTTTCTCAAAAGCAGAGTGTGTTTCTTGTAAGGCGAGCTAGCGTTTGTTTCCCAGTCCTAAATGGAGTTGAATCACATGCAGTTTTTGGTCCTACAAGCAAGAGTTGTTTTCTGGTAAGGAAAGTCACTATTGTGCTCCCATTGCCACACACAGTGCAAATAGGACTTGCGTCTGTTCCCATCAAGTACAGTGTATTGGGCTGAAGAGGAGCTACTGTTCTTGTCAGTTTCCTAAGCAGAGTTGAACTAGATATGGCCCGTGTGTGTAGGAAGCACAGTTCTTTTGTTCTGAGCCATCTCGCTGTTCGGACCAAATAGGAAACACCGTAGAGTAGAAGAGTGCCCTTTTCTCAAAAGCATTGTGTATTTCTTGTAAGGCGAGCTAGCGTTTATTTCCCAGTCCTAAATGGAGTTGAATCCCATGCAGTTTCTGGTCCTATGCGCAAGAGTTGTTTTCTGGGAAGAAGAGTCACTATTGTGCTCCCATTGTCATACACAGGGCAAATTGCACTGGCATCTGTTCCCAGCATGTACAGTGTATTGGACGGAAGAGGATCTACTGTTCTTGTCAGTTTCCTAAGCAGAATTGAACTAGATATGGCCGTGTGTGTAGGAAGCACAGTTCTTTTGTTCTGAGCATGCTCACTGTTCTGGCCCTATAGGAAACACTGTAGAGTAGAAGAGTGATCGTTTCTCAAAAGCAGAGTGTGTTTCTTGTAAGGCGAGCTAGCGTTTGTTCCCCAGTTCTAAATGGAGTTGAATCACATGCAGCTTCTGGTCCTATGAGCAAGTGTCGTTTTATGGTAGGAAAGTCACTATTGTGCTCCCATTGCCACACACAGTGCAAACAGCACTCGCGTCTGTTCCCAGCCAGTAGAGTGTATTGGACTGAAGAGGAGCTACTGTTCTTGTCAATTTCCTAAGCAGAGTTGAACTAGATATGGACCGTGTGTGTAGGAAGCACAGTTCTTTTGTTCTGAGCAAGATCACTTTTCGGACCCCATAGGAAACACTTTAGAGTAGAAGAGTGCTCTTTTCTAAAAAGCAGAGTGTGTTTCTTGGAAGGAGAGCTTGCGTTTGTTTCCCAATCCTAAATGGAGTTGAATCACATGCAGTTTCTGGTCCTACCAGCAAAAGCTGTTTTCTGGTAAGAAGAGTCACTATTGTGCTCCCATTGTCATACAAAGTGCAAATAGCACTGGCGTCTGTTCCCAGCATGTACAGTGTATTGGGCTGAAGTGGGTGTACTGTTCTTGTCAGTTTCATAAACAGAATTGAACTAGATATGGCTGTGTGTAGGAAGCACAGTTTTTTTTTTCTGAGCAAGCTCACTGTTTGGCCCTATAGGAAACACAGTAGAGTAGAAGAGTGCTCTTTTCTCAAAAGCAGAGTGTGTTTCTTGTAAGGCGAGCTAGCGTTTGTTCCCCAGTCCTAAATGGAGTTGAATCACATGCAGTTTTTGGTCCCACGAGCAAGAGTTGTTTTCTGGTAAGGAAAGTCACTATTTGCTCCCTTTCTCATACACAGAGCAAATAGCACACGTGTCTTTTCCCAGCAAGTACAGTGTATTGGCCTGAAGAGGAGCTACTGTTCTTGTCAGATTCCTAAGCACAGTAGAACTAGATATGGCCCGTGTGTGTAGGAAGCACAGTTCTTTTGTTCTGAGCAAGCTCACTGTTCAGACCCCATAGGAAACACATTAGAGTAGAAGAGTGCTCTTTTCTAAAAAGCAGAGTTTGTTTCTTGTAAGGCGAGCAAGCATTTGTTTCCCAGTCTTAAATGGAGTTGAATCACATGCAGTTTCTGGTCCTACGAGCAATAGTTGTTTTCTGGTAAGAAGATTCACTATTGTGCTCCCATTGTCATACAAAAAGCAAAAAGCACTGTCGTCTGTTCCCAGCCAGTAGAGTGTATTGTACAGAAGAGGATCTAGTGTTCTTGTCAGTTTCCTAAGCAGAATTGAACTAGAAATGGCCGTTTGTGTAGGAATCACAGTTCTTTTGTTCTGAGCAAGCTCATTTTCCTGGCCCTATAGGAAACACAGTAGAGTAGAAGAGTGCTCTTTTCTCAAAAGCAGAGTGTGTTTCTTGTAAGGCGAGCTAGCGTTTGTTTCCCAGTCCTAAATGGAGTTGAATCACATGCAGTTGTTTTTCCCACGAGTAAGAGTTGTTTTCTGGTAAGGAAAGTCACTATTGTGCTCCCATTGCCATACACAGTGCAAATAGCACTCGCGTCTGTTCCCAGCAAGTACAGTGTATTGGACTGAAGAGGAGCTACTGTTCTTGTCAGTTTCCTAAGCAGAGTTAAACTAGATATGGCCCGTGTGTGTAGGAAGCACAGTTCTTTTGTTCTGAGCCATCTCGCTGTTCGGACCCAATAGGAAACACCGTAGAGTAGAAGAGTGCCCTTTTCTCAAAAGCATAGTGTGTTTCTTGTAAGGCGAGCTAGGGTTTGTTCCTCTGTCCTAAATGGATTTGAATCACATGCAGTTTCTGGTCCAACGAGCAAGAGTTGTTTTCTGGTAAGAAGAGTCACTATTGTGCTCCCATTGTCATACACGAGGCAAATAGCACTGGCGTCTGTTCCCAGCATGTACAGTGTATTGGACTGAAGGGGATCTAATGTTCTTGTCAGTTTCCTAAGCAGAATTGAACTAGATATGGCTGTGTGTGTAGGAAGCACAGTTCTTTTGTTCTGAGCATGCTCACTGTTCTGGCCCTATAGGAAACACAGTAGAGTAGAAGAGTGATCGTTTCTCAAAAGCAGAGTGTGTTTCTTGTAAGGCGAGCTAGCGTTTGTTTCCCAGTTCTAAATGGAGTTGAATCACATGCAGTTTCTGGTCCTACGAGCAAGAGTTGTTTTCTGGTAAGAAGAGTCACTATTGCGCTCCCATTGCCACACACAGGGCAAATAGCACTGGCGTCTGTTCCCAGCATGTACACGGTATTGGACTGAAGAGGATCTACTGATCTTGTCAGTTTCCTAAGCAGAGTTGAACTAGATATGGCCGTGTGTGTAGGAAGCACAGTTTTTTTGTTCTGAGCAAGCTCACTGTTCTGGCCATATAGGAAACACATTAGAGTAGAATAGTGCTCTTTTCTCAAAAGCAGAGTGTGTTTCTTAAGGCGAGCTAGCGTTTGTTTCCCAGTCCTAAATGGAGTTGAATCAAATGCAGTTTCTGGTCCTACGAGCAAGAGTTGTTTTCTGGTATCAAGAGTCTCTATTGTGCTCCCATTGTCATACACAGGGCAAATTGCACTGGCGTCTGTTCCCAGCATGTACAGTGTATTGGACAGAAGAGGATGTACTGTTCTTGTCAGTTTCTTAAGCAGAATTGAGCTAGCTATGGCCGTGTGTGTAGGAAGCACAGTTCTTTTCTTCTGAGCAAGCTCACTGTTCGGACCCCATAGGAAATACAGTAGAGTAGAAGAATGCCCTTTTCTCAAAAGCAGAGTGTGTTTCTTGTAAGGCGAGCTAGCGTTTGTTTCTCAGTCCTAAATGGAGTTGAATCACATGCAGTTTCTGGTCCTATGAGCAAGAGTTGTTTTCTGGTAAGAAGAGTCACTAGTGCGCTCCCATTGTCATACACAGGGCATATAGCACTGGCATCTGTTCCCAGCATGTACAGTGTATTGGACTAAAGAGGATCTACTGTTCTTGTCAGTTTTCTAAGCAGAATTGAACTAGATATGGCTGTGTGTGTAGGAAGCACAGTTCTTTTGTTCTGAGCCATCTCGCTGTTCGGACCCAATAGGAAACACCGTAGAGTAGAAGAGTGCCCTTTTCTCAAAAGCATAGTGTGTTTCTTGTAAGGCGAGCTAGGGTTTGTTCCTCTGTCCTAAATGGATTTGAATCACATGCAGTTTCTGGTCCAACGAGCAAGAGTTGTTTTCTGGTAAGAAGAGTCACTATTGTGCTCCCATTGTCATACACGAGGCAAATAGCACTGGCGTCTGTTCCCAGCATGTACAGTGTATTGGACTGAAGGGGATCTAATGTTCTTGTCAGTTTCCTAAGCAGAATTGAACTAGATATGGCTGTGTGTGTAGGAAGCACAGTTCTTTTGTTCTGAGCATGCTCACTGTTCTGGCCCTATAGGAAACACAGTAGAGTAGAAGAGTGATCGTTTCTCAAAAGCAGAGTGTGTTTCTTGTAAGGCGAGCTAGCGTTTGTTTCCCAGTTCTAAATGGAGTTGAATCACATGCAGTTTCTGGTCCTACGAGCAAGAGTTGTTTTCTGGTAAGAAGAGTCACTATTGCGCTCCCATTGCCACACACAGGGCAAATAGCACTGGCGTCTGTTCCCAGCATGTACACGGTATTGGACTGAAGAGGATCTACTGATCTTGTCAGTTTCCTAAGCAGAGTTGAACTAGATATGGCCGTGTGTGTAGGAAGCACAGTTTTTTTGTTCTGAGCAAGCTCACTGTTCTGGCCATATAGGAAACACATTAGAGTAGAATAGTGCTCTTTTCTCAAAAGCAGAGTGTGTTTCTTAAGGCGAGCTAGCGTTTGTTTCCCAGTCCTAAATGGAGTTGAATCAAATGCAGTTTCTGGTCCTACGAGCAAGAGTTGTTTTCTGGTATCAAGAGTCTCTATTGTGCTCCCATTGTCATACACAGGGCAAATTGCACTGGCGTCTGTTCCCAGCATGTACAGTGTATTGGACAGAAGAGGATGTACTGTTCTTGTCAGTTTCTTAAGCAGAATTGAGCTAGCTATGGCCGTGTGTGTAGGAAGCACAGTTCTTTTCTTCTGAGCAAGCTCACTGTTCGGACCCCATAGGAAATACAGTAGAGTAGAAGAATGCCCTTTTCTCAAAAGCAGAGTGTGTTTCTTGTAAGGCGAGCTAGCGTTTGTTTCTCAGTCCTAAATGGAGTTGAATCACATGCAGTTTCTGGTCCTACGAGCAAGAGTTGTTTTCTGGTAAGAAGAGTCACTAGTGCGCTCCCATTGTCATACACAGGGCATATAGCACTGGCATCTGTTCCCAGCATGTACAGTGTATTGGACTAAAGAGGATCTACTGTTCTTGTCAGTTTTCTAAGCAGAATTAATCTAGATATGGCCCGTGTGTGTAGGAAGCACAGTTCTTTTGTTCTGAGCAAGCTCACTGTTCGGAACCCATAGGAAACACAGAAGAGTAGAAGAGTGCTCTTTTCTCAAAAGCAGAGTGTGTTTCTTGTAATGCTAGCTAGCGTTTGTTTCCCAGTCCTAAATGGGAGTTGAATCACATGCAGATTCTGGTCCTACGAGCAAGAATTGTTTTCTGGTAAGAAGAGTCACTATTGTGCTCGCACTCTCATACACAGTTCAAATAGCACTGGTGTCTGTTCCCAGCAAATACAGTGTATTGGACTGAAGAGGAACTACTGTTCTTTTCAGTTTCCTAAGCAGAGTTGAACTAGATATAGCCCATGTGTTTAGGAAGCACAGTTCTTTTTTTCTGAGCAAGCTCACTGTTTTGGCCCTATAGGAAACACAGTAGAGTAGAAGAGTGCTCTTTTCTCAAAAGCAGAGTGTGTTTCTTGTAAGGCGAGCTAGCGTTTGTTTCCCAGTCCTAAATGGAGTTGAATCACATGCAGTTTTTGGTCCTACAAGCAAGAGTTGTTTTTTGGTAAGGAAAGTCACTATTGTGCACCCATTGCCACACACAGTGCAAATAGGACTTGCGTCTGTTCCCACCAAGTACAGTGTATTGGACTGAAGAGGAGCTACTGTTCTTGTCAGTTTCCTAAGCAGAGTTGAACTAGATATGGCCCATGTGTGTACGAAGCACAGTTCTTTTGTTCTGAGCCATCTCGCTGTTCGGACCCAATAGGAAACACCGTAGAGTAGAAGAGTGCTCTTTTCTCAAAAGCATAGTGTGTTTCTTGTAAGGCGAGCTAGGGTTTGTTTCCCTGTCCTAAATGGATTTGAATCACATGCAGTTTCTGGTCCAACGAGCAAGAGTTGTTTTCTGGTAAGAAGAGACACTATTGCGCTCCCATTGTCATACACGGGGCAAATAGCACTGGCGTCTGTTCCCAGCATGTACAGTGTATTGGACTGAAGAGGATCTACTGTTCTTGTCAGTTTCCTAAGCAGAATTGAACTAGATATGGCTGTGTGTGTAGGAAGCACAGTTCTTTTGTTCTGAGCATGCTCACTGTTCTGGCCCTATAGGAAACACAGTAGAGTAGAAGAGTGATCATTTCTCAAAAGCAGAGTGTGTTTCTTGTAAGGCGAGCTAGCGTTTGTTTCCCAGTTCTAAATGGAGTTGAATCACATGCAGTTTCTGGTCATACTAGCAAGCGTCGTTTTCTGGTAGGAAAGTCACTATTGTGCTCCCATTGCCACACACAGTGCAAATAGCACTTGCGTCTGTTCCCAGCCAGTACAGTGTATTGGACTGAAGAGGAGCTACTGTTCTTGTCAGTTTCCTAAGCAGAGTTGAACTAGATATGGCCCGTGTGTGTAGGAAGCACAGTTCTTTTGTTCTGAGCAAGCTCACTTTTCGGGCCCCATAGGAAACACATTAGAGTAGAAGAGTGCTCTTTTCTAAAAAGTTGAGTGTGTTACTTGTAAGGAGAGCTTGTGTTTGTTTCCAAGTCCTAAATGGAGTTGAATCACATGCATATTCTGGTCCTACAAGCAAGAGTTATATTCTGGTAAGAAGAGTCACTATTGTGCTCCCACTGTCATACACAGGGCAAATAGCACTGGCGTCTCTTCCCAGCATGTACAGTGTATTGGACTGAAGAGGAGCTACTGTTCTTGTCAGTTTCCTAAGCAAAGTTGAACTAGATATGGCCGTGTGTGTAGGAAGCACAGTTCTTTTGTTCTGAACAAGCTCACTGTTCGGAACCCATAGGAAACACAGTAGAGTAGAAGAGTGCTCTTTTCTCAAAAGCAGAGTGTGTTTCTTGTAAGGCAAGCTAGTGTTTGTTTCCCAGTCCTAAATGGAGTTGCATCACATGCAGTTTCTGGTACTACGAGCAAGAGTTGTTTTCTGGTAAGAAGAGTCACTATTGCGCTCCCATTGGCATACACAGGGCAAATAGCACTGGCGTCTGTTCCCAGCATGTACACTGTGTTGGACTGAAGAGGATATACTGTTCTTGTCAGTTTCCTAAGCAGAGTTGAAATAGATATGGCCGTGTGTATAGGAAGAACAGTTCTTTTCTTCTGAGCAAGCTCACTGTTCGGACACCATAGGAAATACAGTAGAGTGGAAGAGTGCCCTTTTTCAAAAGCAGAGTGTGTTTCTTGTAAGGCGAGTTAGCCTTTGTTTCTCAGTCCTAAATGGAGTTGAATCACATGCAGTTTCTGGTCCTACGAGCAAGAGTTGTTTTCTGGTAAGAAGAGTCACTAGTGTGCTCCCATTGTCATTCACAGGGCATATAGCACTGGCATGTGTTCCCAGCATGTACAGTGTATTGGACTTAAGAGGATCTACTGTTCTTGTCAGTTTCCTAAGCAGAATTGATCTAGATATGGCGCATGTGTGTAGGAAGCACAGTTCTTTTGTTCTGAGCAAGCTCACTGTTCTGGCCCTATAGGAAACACAGTAGAGTAGAAGAGTGCTCTTTTCTCAAAAGCAGAGTGTGTTTCTTATAAGGCGAGCTAGCGTTTGTTTTCCAGTCCTAAATGGAGTTGAGTCACATGCAGTTGTTTGTCCCACGTGTAAGAGTTGTTTTCTGGTAAGGAAAGTCACTATTGTGCTCCCATTGCCATACACAGTGCAAATAGCACTCGTGTCTGTTCCCAGCAAGTACAGTGTATTGCACTGAAGAGGAACTACTGTTCTTGTCAGTTTCCTAAGCAGAGTTAAACTATATATGGCACGTGTGTGTAGGAAGCACAGTTCTTATGTTCTGAGCAAGCTCACTGTTCGGACCCCATAGGAAACACAGTAGAGTAGAAGAGTGCTCTTTTCTCAAAAGCAGAGTGTGTTTCTTGAAAGGCGAGCTAGCATTTGTTTCCCAGTCCTAAATGGGAGTTGAATCACATGCAGTTTCTGGTCCTACGAACAAGAGTTGTTTTCTGGTAAGAAGAGTCACTATTGCGCTCCCACTGTCATACACAGGGCAAATAGCACTGGCGTCTGTTCCCAGCATGTACAGTGTATTGGACTGAAGAGGAGCTACTGTTCTTGTCAGTTTCCTAAGCAGAGTTGAACTAGATATGGCCGTGTGTGTAGGAAGCACAGTTCTTTTGTTCTGAGCAAGCTCACTGTTCGGAACCCATAGGAAACACAGTAGAGTAGAAGAGTGCACTTTACTCAAAAGCAGAGTGTGTTTCTTGTAATGCTAGCTAGCGTTTGTTTCCCAGTCCTAAATGGAGTTGAATCACATGCAGTTTTTGGTCCTACGAGCAAGAATTGTTTTCTGGTAAGAAGAGTCACTATTGTGCTCCCACTCTCATACACAGGGCAAATAGCACTGGCGTCTGTTCCCAGCAAATACAGTGTATTGGACTGAAGAGGAGCTACTGTTCTTTTCAGTTTCCTAAACAGAGTTGAACTAGATATAGCCCGTGTGTTTAGGAAGCACAGTTCTTTTTTACTGATCATGCTCAGTGTTTTGGCCCTATAGGAAACACAGTAGAGTAGAAGAGTGCTCTTTTCTCAAAAGCAGAGTGTGTTTCTTGTAAGGCGAGCTAGCGTTTGTTTCCCAGTCCTAAATGTAGTTGAATCCCATGCAGTTTTTCGTCCTATGAGCAAGAGTTGTTTTCTGGTAAGAAGAGTCACTATAGCGCTCCAATTGCCATACACACTGCAAATAGCACTCGCGTCTGTTCCCAGCAAGTAATGTGTATTGGACTGAAGAGGAGCTACTGTTCTTGTCAGATTCCTAAGCAGAGTTGAACTAGATATGGCCCGTGTGTGTAGGAAGCACAGTTCTTTTGTTCTGAGCAAGCTCACTTTTCGATCCCCATAGGAAACACATTAGATTGAAGAATGCTCTTTTCTAAAAAGCAGAGTGTGTTTCTTGTAAGGCGAGCTAGCGTTTGTTTCCCAGTCCTAAATGGAGTTGAATCACATGCAGTTTCCGGTGCTACGAGCAAGAGCTGTTTTCTGGTAAGAAGAGTCACTACTGTGCTCCCATTGTCATACACAGTGCAAATAGCACTGTCGTCTGTTCCCAGCATGTACAGTGTATTGGACTGAAGGGGATCTACTGTTCTTGTCAGTTTCCTAAGCAGAATTGAACTAGATATGGCCGTGTGTGTAGGAAGCACAGTTTTTTTGTTCTGAGCAAGCTCACTGTTTTGGCCCTATAGGAAACACAGTAGAGTAGAAGAGTGCTCGTTTCTCAAAGGCAGAGTGTGTTTCTTGTAAGGCGAGCTAGCGTTTGTTTCCCAGTCCTAAATGGGAATTGAATCACATGCAGTTTCTGGTCCTACGAGCAAGAATTGTTTTCTGGTAAGAAGAGTCACTATTGTGCTCCCACTCTCATACACAGGGCAAATAGCACTGGCAACTGTTCCCAGCAAATACAGTGTATTGGAGTGAAGAGGAGCTACTGTTCTTTTCAATTTCCTAAGCAGAGTTGAACTAGATATAGCCCGTGTGTTTAGGAAGTAAAGTTCTTTTTTTCTGAGCAAGCTCACTGTTTTGGCACTATAGGAAACACAGTAGAGTAGAAGAGTGCTCTTTTCTCAAAAGCAGAGTGTGTTTCTTGTAAGGCGAGCTAGCGTTTGTTTCCCAGTCCTAAATGGAGTTGAATCACATGCAGTTTTTGGTCCTACAAGCAAGAGTTGTTTTCTGGTAAGGAAAGTCACTATTGTGCTCCCATTGCCACACACAGTGCAAATAGGACTTGCGTCTGTTCCCATCAAGTACAGTGTATTGGACTGAAGAGGAGCTACTGTTCTTGTCAGTTACCTAAGCAGAGTTGAACTAGATATGGCCCGTGTGTGTAGGAAGCA